>NC_079222.1:35915326-35959508 GCF_029633865.1 Lampris incognitus
GTTGAGTGACACACGGTGGGCTTCCAGATGTTATGCCTGCCGTAATTTGTGGGGTAGGCTGCCAGCTGTAGTGAGAGTGCTTGAGGAACTGGGTGATGAGAACAGTGGTGACGGGTCAATAGGTGCCAGGGGCCTTTCGCCTCAAATTGATCCGCAATTCGTTGTATTTCTCGCCATATTTAAGAAACTTTGGGGAGATGCAAAATTACTGTCAGAGTTGCTCCAGTCTTCGTCACTTGATTTGGCCAGAGCAGTAGATCTTCTGGAGGCACTAATTAGTACTTTTGAATCTTATAAGAGTCCGCAGGTGTTTGATGATTTGTGCAACACTGTTTTGGATGTTGCTATGCAATGTGGTGTCTGTACAGACACTGCTCCAAAACGGGAGAGAACACTTGGTTCAAAGCTGGAGGCCCACCATGTTCTGTCTACTGTGGGCAGCCACGCAACAGACAATAGCAAAGACTATTTCAGGACAGGGGTCTTCTACCAGGTTTTGGACAGGATGCTGGGTGAGATCAGGGACAGATGTTCACCTCAGGATTGTGACGTAATGATTGGGATACAAGCTGTGCATCCTAACAGCAAAACCTTTTGTGACAGGGATAACCTATTTGCATTTGCCAAGATACACGAACGTGGCCTTGAAGACCTAGAGCAGGAGCTCTACCGAGTCAAAAGAGTTTTAGAGCGAAAGGTCCAACAAGGGATGCAGAGGCCGTCTACAGTTGTAGCCTTGGCAGGTTTTTATCAAACCATACAAGGAAGTTTTCCATGCTTTCTTCAGGCTTTGCAACAGTGTGCTGGCAATACCGGTCAGCACAGCTGCCTGTGGGTGCAGCTCTTCCTGCCTGGAGCTCATTAAAACCCACCTCAGAACTACCATGGGAGAGGATCGGCTCAGGCATCTCGGGGTGGGGAGCATAGAGTACAGGAGGGCAGCCACCTGAAATCTAGACGAGTTTGTGGGTAAGTTTGCACGAAACCACCACAACCGGAGAATACAGCTGTTGTAAACTGTGTTGTAACTGAGGTTAAAGGTCGTATCAGCGATAGCTGCTGGATGTTGTGTTTGTTTATGTTTGTGTTTATGTTCAAATAATTTTATATTTTACCTGAGGACCCAGCAACAAGACATGCAGGAGAGACAGGCAGCTCACCCCTACATTCAGTATTATCTGGGGGGGGGGGGGGACCCCACACAGTGTTTTGGTGTTGTTATGTGGAGCTAGGCCCACCTGCCCCACATGTTTTGAGGGCAGTTTATGGCGCCTGGGCTGCGTAAAACCACCAGACTTGTCTTTGTACAGCGCACGTAGGGAATGTGGAGCTAGCAGATCATGAGGAGATATTAGCTGAACATTATAAAAAGTGGGACGTGTTTACAAGACGCCCAGGACTGCTGATACAACCTTTAAACTGGACTGACTCTGTCTGTGGACTGTTGGGGTTTATGTGGGGTGGAGGAGAGAGTGGAAACGCCACATGTGCTCACTGCACCTGATGGATATGGGCTTTTAGGAAAGGGGTGGATGACAGGGACATTCTTGGTGCCTAAATGTGTGTGTGTCTGTGTGTGTGTGTGTGATACTCCTGGTGACATGTTTCATCCACACATCCAAATGGAGGAAAGTGAAAACCCCTCTCTTCTGTTTTCACCAGGAACCTTGTGGACAATCATCTCATCCTCAGAGCTTTGAGACTAATGGACAAAAAAACAAAACATGCAAAATCTCTCCTCAGAGCTAATTAAGATCTGGAAATATCTGAGGACCTCGAGAGCAACTATGAAAAAGTGCAGACGTATTAACTTTGATTTGTTTTATCTATTATGTTTTTATTCTCTATCATTTATGTTGCATATTTTATTTTGTTGAAGTTATCTGTCTTACCTCAGGTGTCTTGTATGTTGAGAGATGCTCACTGTCATGGTTTGTACGCCCTTATGTTTTATAAATGAACCACTTTCAATAAATAAATACAAAATATCATAGGAGTGAACAGGCGCCATTTCTAGACCCGGTATCCAGTTCTACTCTATTACATCCATGCAGGGGACAGACTTAAGAAGTCCATCACCAACACAAATGTGGTTTATACACACATACTTGACAAAACAACAACAACAACAACAAAACACGAATGGGACTTTTCTAATTCAGCGTCTTTACTGATGTGAGCACATGAAATTAAAGTACATTTAATAAGGAAGTACAGTCCACAGTACTGGAAACATGGCAGACGTGCTGCTGTTACTGGGACATATTAACACATGAGTGAAGCCACTAATACAAACCTACACACATGTTCACCTGCACAACATGTACATGGATGCACACAGGTGAGACACAACCACTTCTGTCTCTCTCTCTGTCACACAGACACACACACACGGAATAAAACATAGCTTTTATTTACAGGTGATCAGGAACAAAACACCACTTTATTTGACACCACACAGAAACCATCAATAAACAGGAAGCTGACTCGTATATTCTTAAAGTCGCACATATCATCAACATTTCTCTACAACACACAATCATAAGGTGAGTCCAGTAAATCCTACAGCAGGGAGAACAGGGGCAAGCAGGGCACCATGGATGTCCATCCATCCAGCCATTATCTACATGTAGAGCTAACTAGTTTGATTTCCTTCGCCTCGCTCTTCCATAACAACCAGCATCTTTACTAAGACTACAAAAAGCTTTAAAACTGCCTTTATTTATCAGTCTGTGTGTGTGGGGCTGAATTAACCTTCCTTCACTCTCACTTTGATCAAACCACATCCATCAGCTGCTGCTTTTTAGCGCCCGTTTGGTCCCCCTGGATAAGAACTGAGACTCTTTTGAAAACCACACAAAGAAATGAAAGTGGTGAAAGAAACCCGTTCACCAAACACGTCTTCCTCTGAGGACAGCTCTGCCCTTTCCACTCGTCAGCTATTCCCAATCATATATTTCAAACGCAGAACAAATCCTGACACGTAACCGAGATCTTCCCTACCAGACCTTCATCACCTCTGCAACCGCTCCATCACACCACCACAGTCCAAGTCCAGGATAGAGAGGCTGAGTGAAAGTGGTGTTGACTTTGTGGAGGAGGGTGGTTGTGTCAGAGACGCTGTAGAAAGACAAAACACCTGCCTCGTGGTCCAGGAACACTCCTACTCTGGAGGAGGAAGGACCTGACACCTCTGTTACTACACTATTGTGTGTGAACCAGTAACGACCCCCAAAGCAGATTAACATCCAGGACTTGTCATCAGAACCAAATGCTGAGTCACCTGATGATCTCTTGATGTCTTTGTATGACACTGCTATACCAACACCACCACTTAATGTCACCTCCCAATAACAGCGTCCAGATAAGCCCTCCTTGCACAGCACTTGGCTATAGTCAGTAAACCTGTCTGAATGAGGAGGATAATTCAAGTCTCGTGGTGTCAGCGTCACCTTCCTGTTGTCCTCTGACAGGGAGACACGTTGATGGGCAGAGTTCACATCCAGCGTGAGAGGACGACAATCTGAAAGAACAGAAGTATTAATGTCAAACTGCTGTCCTTTACTTAATAATTGTTGTATTTGTGTGTTGCAGTGTTTTGCTTACACAGTAAACAGTCTTCTCTGGTCTCTGGTTCTGGTGGCAGTAAGACATCTACAGCAGACGCTGCAACGAAAAGCACAACAAATACAACACGTTTATAAACTAGATGAGACTGCAAGTGTACAGGGAGGTTTTTCTGTGTGTTAGTGTGTGTTTTTCTCTATACTCGATATTCCTTTCAGCTACCTGCAGATGAAATCCTGGGCCATGTGTGTGTCATGATGTGTTCTAGTTTGTCTCTGAGGACAGACACAACATCAGTCACATCTCTGAAGTAACGCAGAGGACGCACAACAATGCTCGGTGAGTCCAGAGAACCAGCCGGGAGGGAGAGAGACTTGAATTTCTGGACTGAGAGAAAGAGAGACAGAGAAAGACAGACAGAGGAAGAGGAAGAGAGGAAGAGAGACAGAGGAAGACAGAGAAAGACAGACAGAGAAAGAGAGACAGAGGAAGAGAAAGAGAAAGAGAGAAAGAGAAAGAGAGAAAGAGAAAGAGGAAGACAGACAGAGGAAGAGGAAGAGAGACAGAGAAAGAGAGACAGAGAAAGAGAGAAAGAGGAAGAGGAAGAGAGACAGAGAAAGAGAGACAGAGAAAGAGAGAAAGAGGAAGAGGAAGAGAGACAGAGAAAGAGAGACAGAGATAGAGAAATAGAGAAAGAGGATGTAGTTAAATTGTGTGTCTCCAACACAGGACGTCTCATCAAACACGTCTCTCACTAAACCCTCTCCATCTGGCTGTGTGGGTCAGTGAGCTGACTAGGACACCAAGTACAGATTGTGGCTCATCACCTTTACTACAAATCCTTCCCCATCTTTCCTGAAACTCTCCACAGAACAACCAGAAACAGAAGAAGAGTTACGTTTGTACCAAGAATCACTATTATTTCATGAAAGATAAAAGTCCCACACAACCATCGGCGTCGCCAGGTCATCTTGCCGGGGCTTCAGCCCCAACGTTTTGAGCGTCGCCCCGAATATCATTTTAAATGTGAGCCTATGTGAAGCCCGACACCACACGTGACATGTGGGAATGTCCCATAGTCTTCGTCACGTAACAGCCTGTCAGAATAAATGCTGGTCTCTAAACTAACTCTGTGTGTGTGTGTGTGTGTGTGTGTGTGTGAGGGAAAGATAATTTAATATTCCAGGAAACTAATGTTAACATAAATACATGTATCTTTTTTCTCTCGTCTGGTACTGTAGCATGTCAATCAATGTTTACCATAGCAGTTGTGAGGTATTCTGCTTCTACTCAATACTACTACTAATTACTAACAACTGCTAATATTTTAACACCACAAGTCATAATTAATCTGGGGTTAAACAGCACCTGAAGGAAATGGATGTGGTCGTCAGTGTGTGACAGCTGCTCCAGCTCAGAATCGCTCCTCCTCCACTCTTCCATCTCCTCCTGCAGCTGCAGGAGAAGCTCTTCAGCCTGACTGACTGCAGTCTTCTCCTGGGCTCTGATGAGCTCCTTCACCTCGCTGCGCCTCCTCTCAATGGAGGCCATCAGCTCAGTGAAGATCCTCTCACTGTCCTCCACTGCGGTCTGTGCAGAGCTCTGTCAGTAGAAAGATACAAACACCTGCCTGGTAAAGAAGCTGCATTTCATTTAAGAAGAAGGACCAGATGGATCCTAAATGTACATGTGACTAATATGAACTTCTATTCCAGTCCTTTCTTCCACCTCTGATGCATTTTAAGCTGTGTTAGTATCACACTTTATTTAAATAGATAGTTACAAATCCCTTAGCAAATAAACTCAACCGCTGAAAATAAGACAATAAAACAAAAAGGGTGAGATAGGGTGAAAGATAAAACGTGGCAAAACACCTTGTGCAACTACTGGGCTGCGAACATTGTAAAACTTTCCCATTGGGCATTTACATATGAGAATCAACAGGGCACAGATTGGGTTCACATGGAGCTCTTATCCAATCCTTTAGCGGTATTCACCTCTCCACTACCACATAATCCTAACATACAAATAACAAACCCGGTGGTTAAAGCTTCACTTAGGATAGGGCTCCAGTTTAGGAGGCATCTTGGATTAAAGCCTGCCAGCGGTCTTTTCCCAGCAGCAAATAATCAGTTCTTCTCGCCATGTGTGTTAGATAAGGCATTTCAACATTGGCATAGACATGGACTGGTGTTTTTCTGGGATGTATTTAAAGACGGAACATTCACCTCATTTGAAACACTTACCAAAGACCATAACATACCCACATCCCATTTTATTAGACACCTTCAAATCCGTAGTTTTGCCAAGAAAGTGTTCCCCTCATTTCCGTATCTGCCACCCAGGAGCCAATTAGATGTTATTCTAGAGATGGATCCCTTTGGGGGAAAACGGGTCTCTATAATTTACACACTGATCCAGGGATTGAAACAGATATCCTGGGACAAAACAAAGACTGCATGGGGGAGAGAGCTGGGTGTAGAGCTTTCTGAGGAGGCATGGCGGGACAGCTTCCCTCGTATACATACGTCCTCATTGTGTATACCACATGGCTTCATTCAGTTTAAGGTGCTTCACCGTCTTCACTACTCGGGGGACAAGCTTGCCAGAATCTTTCCCACCACACACCCTGGCTGTCCGAGGTGCAGCCATAGTCCAGCCTCGGTGGGACACATGTCCTGGGCATGGCCCTCCCTCAACAGTTATTGGGGACAGATATTCAATGTATTCTCACATGTCTGTAAACACACCATAACCCCTGATTTTCACACATCCATCTTTGGCATACCGCCCCTTACCTGTAAGGTGGCAACTTTGCCTCATTACTAGCACGCAGACTGATCCTATTTAACCGGAAGTGGAATAAAGCTGCATCGTTTTTAGTAGTGCATAGTCCTTTTGTTTCTTTTCTTTTCTTTTTTCTTTTTTTGAGCCTTGGGGGGAGGGGGGTTCCTACACATTTCTTTTTTGTTGTTGTTGTTGTTCGTGTGCCTTGTATACCTGTTCCAAAAAAACTTGAAAATGGAAAATAAAGTTTTTAACAAAAAAAAAACCACCTTGTGCAAACATTTAGTTCAAGGTGGGACTCTCCTCAGCCAACAGAATATATCTGATCCATCATCTCTGCCAACCCTCGCTAGGAGAGAGGCCAACATGCTCATTTGTCACTTTACCAGACAAACAACAGCACACACTTTAGTCCATTTTCTTCACCTTCAGATCCTCCACAGCCTGTCTCAGCTTCTTAATCTCCTTTTCTCTCTCCTTGACTCTCTGCTGGGCTTTCTGGCGACGAACATCCAGCCGTTTCTGGAAGAAAACATACCAAAACATTGCAGCTGGGCAAAGGGAGAATAAAGAGGGAAGCATTTCGGTGTCGGTCAGCAGTTTTTAAGGTAACACAGGGAGCCTCGGCTTTTAGATGTGCTGAATATTCTGTGTTGAGAAACTGAAGGTTTTCCATATACAAACCAAACCTATTCTGCATGTAACCTCACAGGACTGCCTCTTGTTTGTTGGTGATAAACAAGTTGTGGTGGTCCTACCTGTATCTCAGCCCTTTCTGCTGCAGCCGACACTGTATCGTGGCCCTTATGTTCATCCATGGTACACAGATAGCAGATACACTGCTGGTCTGTACGACAGTACACCTCCATCAGCTTGTCATGACTGGAGCACATCTTCTCCTGCAGTCGGGCCGTGGCAGAGACCAGCTTGTGCTTCTTCAGCACAGGAACAGTGTAGTGAGGCTGGAGGTGAGTGGAGCAGTAGGAGGCCAGGCACGCTGAACAGGTCATAAGGGCTTTGTGGGGTCGAGTCCCTGTGCAGAAATCACAGGCCACATCTGTGGGGCCAGCATAGGACACATCTGCAGAGGGAGAGGCCTGCTGGTTCCCTGTTGTCTTCAGATTCTCCACAATCTGAAATATTAAAATCCTGTCTTAAAGGAATTATCTGCTGTGGTCATGATAAAATGGACTACTGCTACGATCACTACTTATGGTGATAATAATGATAAGAAAGAAAATCAACATCACTACAATGTTGATGTTAAGTTAGAATGAAGTGAGGAACAAAACAGAGAAACATGTCAGTAATAAATAAGATATGGGAAAACAGTAATATAAGAATAGGAGTAAAATAGTGTGGAGAACATATATGAAAATAACAAAATGAAAGCCACTTTATTTGACATTGTATTCTTACAACGAATTGTATTCTCACAATGAATGTGTTGTCTGCATTTAACCCATCCTATTGTCTAGGTGAAGTGGACGACTCCAGTTCTTCTTTCCATCGCCTTGCTCAGGGGCACAGACAGGAGTATGAACCCTAACACGCATGTCTTTTTGATGGTGGGAGGAAACCGGAGCACCCAGAGGAAACCCACACAGACATGGGGAGACCATGCAAAGTCCACACAGAGAGGACCTGAGAAGGCCTGGGGTTCGAACCCGGGGCCTTCTTGTTGTGAGGCAACAGTGCTAACCACTGGGCCACCATATATTCAAAATATATGTAAAATGAGTTGAGATAGGAATGAAATCAACAGAATAGCCCAAGGATCTAGAACCTCATTTGGGATTGTCCTCCTGGGGTAACAGAACTGAAGGCTAGTCCAACACCTCAATAATAATATTACATTTCAATGGATTGAAGCTACAAACTACTAAAATGTGACCACGAGTATTTCTTTTGCCAGCAGCACAATAACTGCCACATCTGCCTCTTATAAATGACTTTTCTCTTCCTGTCAGTCTCACCTGAGCCAGCATGGTGTTCTTCACAAGGGCAGGCCTCGGACTGAAGGTCTGTCTGCACTGAGGACAGCTGTACACTCCCTTCTCTTCATCCTTGTCCCAGCAGCTCTCTATACAGTCTCTACAGTAACTGTGTCCACACTGAAGACCGACTGGCTGGTTGAGGAGGTCCAGACAGATTGAACAACACAACTGATCTCTGTCCAGCAACAACCCCTGCTGCTGCTGCTGCTGCTCAGCCATTTTACTGACAGCCTCTCTCACACTGACGGAAAAGAGCAGACAACAGTTTCGTTTTCTCTGAAAACACGCTGGAGACTGAATGGGAGGGACTTCCTTGTTCTGTCCAGAGGGAGGAGCTTTACAGGAGAACAGGGGGGAGCAATGAGTTACAAAGTCCAACACCCACAAACATGTTGTTGATACACACCGACAAAACACAACAGACAGGAAGTTACAGACAAGAAGTGTAATTAAGACATTAAAATGGTCTTAAGGAGTCCGTTATATTCACGTGCCCAACGTTTATCTGTCCCCGTGCAGATCTTTTATTGTTGCTCTATAAAGACGGTCACTTATCACTGATCAGCTTAATCAATAATGCTGCTCATGCCATGTGTCAGTACTGTCTAATGGGCTTAAGCAACGGTAGTAATGACACACTGTGTACTGTATGTAAACATTACAATATTTTGTTTATCACAAACATTGACTATATGATTATAACTACTTTAATTACATTATATATTATTAAATAATTATTTTATTGACGTCATTATATTACTGTTAAAATATTATCATATTTACTATCATATTTATTACTGTTTTCATATTATTTACTATTATTATTGTGATAAAGAAATAGCCTTCATTTAGCAATTAAAAGATAAATGTTGTGTAACTTACATTTCCTGGTTGTGATGTGTGAAACAATAGGAAATCTTTTGTTCTTAGAGAATTACGTGTTGTATATATATTGTATTTAAATGAAAAAGGACACTTTTGTTTTGAGTCATATTAATCGAATTTTTTATTTTATTTTTATAAATATATTTCTAGTTTTTCCCCTGGCTCACGTTTCCACAGGAAGGAGATAGTTGTAACACCAGCTTCCTTCAAACTCGTGTCGGCTGCTCTCGCCATTTTACACGCTGAAGCCTCGCATGGATTGCATCACCTTCAGGCCGCGAAGGAGGCGTAGGGAGAATGCTTTCGGTTGCTTGGCGACAGGCGCCCGGGTGGGCCAGAGGGGTCGCTGGAGAACGACGAGTTCCCGAACAGTACACCGATCTACACCCACTATCCCTCGGGTAAGGGTGGCCTAATGAAGGCCTGACCCCGTGGACGCTCTGGCCGTGACCGGTTACGGCGAGTCTGGGATACCAACCTCCCAGCCACGTGACGAGCGGACTGCAAGAACGGCGGTTTATTCCGCTCCGCCACCAGAGCGGCCCATTAATCGAATTTTATTATTAGGAAATAAAAACAGTGCAATAATAAAATCAGTGCAATCAGTGGGTATTAATTTAGATCAAATAAACATATTGTAACGTACATGAATCAGTAGACACGTTGGCCCTTGGCTAACGGGTCGAACCCTTTAGTCGACTGGTTAACGTTGTCGCTTGCAGAGTGGGAGATACGGGTTCGCGTCCCGGCTGTGGCGACGGTCTCCCAGACTGCCCCCCGTATTCACTACAATATGTATACATGTAAACAAAAAATCAGTTATCTATTATCTATCTATCTAATCTATTATTATTAGAGTAATATATACAAGTACACAATATAATGTGCTCATAATCAGGGTGGAGCATCTTTCTTTTTGCCATACCTCTGGGCTTCAAGTGCAGCCCTCCACTCAGCCAGAGTCATGGTGGCTGTGGCCTGGCAGTACCAATTACCAAAGTCCTGCCTGTGGGTGGCAGGGTGCCGCTCCCTCTGCCACTGCTTGCAGGGTGTCGAGAATCACCTTCGTGGTCCTCGTCCCCGAGTCCGTTGATGTGAAGAAAACAGCCACCACGTCTTAGGAGATTAAAACTATTTTATTGAGTACAGATCTGGAGACACACTCTTTGTGTGTGAGCTTCTTTATATGCTAAACCTCCCTTGTTCATTCATCACACATGACCTTGATTTTCCTGTCCACTATGTTTGGTCAATGCTCCCTTTCATGGTTGAGCTTTAGGGAGTGCTCATCCTGTCCGGACCTGTAACTCTTAAGCGGGGGCCCTCCTTGCACCAGACACGGTATCTCTCCCAAGGCCTCAGAGGAGGGGAACCCCACACATTCCGTGCGAGGCATGCAATATATTTTATCGACATGAATGTGTCTTTCTTCACCCTCTGTTCTGGTTGCACACATTGGTTACATACAGAGTAATACAAATAATACCTTGGTTACATACATAGTGATACAAATACACTCGGGTTATATGTAATATCAATCAACAAGGGGATGGTGTCGCTCTTCCTTGTGTAGTTCCTTTTCTTTCTTTCTTTTGTTGCCACTCTGCTCCTCCTCTCGTCTTTTCTTCTTGTGATAGTGCTGGGTGGTATAAGGCACATCTGCAGGTGGTCCTGCAGGTCTGGAAAGAACCACAGGAGCCAGAGATTGGGAGGCAGGCAGGAGAGGTTGGGAGGCAGGCAGGAGAGGTTGGGGTGCAGGTTGGAGAGGTTGGGACACAGACAGGAGAGGTTGGGGTGCAGGCTGGAGAGGTTGGGGTGTAGGTTGGAGAGGTTGAGTGCAGGGTGGAGAGGTGGGGACACAGGCTGGAGAGGTTGGTGTGCAGGTTGGAGAGGTTGGGACACAGACAGGAGAGGTTAGGGTGCAGGTTGGAGAGGTGGGGACACAGGCTGGAGAGGTTAGAGTGCAGGTTGGAGAGGTGGGGACACAGACAGGAGAGGTTGGGGTGCAGGCTGGAGAGGTTGGGGTGCAGGTTGGAGAGGTTGGGGTGCAGGTTGGAGAGGTGGGGACACAGGCTGGAGAGGTTGGGTGCAGGTTGGAGAGGTTGGGGTGCAGGTTGGAGAGGTTGGAGTGCAGGGTGGAGAGGTGGGGACACAGGCTGGAGAGGTTGGTGTGCAGGTTGGAGAGGTTGGGACACAGACAGGAGAGGTTGGGGTGCGGGTTGGAGAGGTGGGGACACAGGCTGGAGAGGTTGGGGTGCAGGTTGGAGAGGTGGGGACACAGGCTGGAGAGGTTCGGGTGCAGGTTGGAGAGGTTGGGACACAGACAGGAGAGGTTGGGGTGCAGGCTGGAGAGGTTGGGGTGCAGGTTGGAGAGGTTGGGGTGCAGGGTGGAGAGGTGGGGACACAGGCTGGAGAGGTTGGTGTGCAGGTTGGAGAGGTGGGGACACAGGCTGGAGAGGTTGGTGTGCAGGTTGGAGAGGTGGGGACACAGGCTGGAGAGGTTGGTGTGCAGGTTGGAGAGGTTGGCACACAGACAGGAGAGGTTGGGGTGCGGGTTGGAGAGGTGGGGACACAGGCTGGAGAGGTTGGGGTGCAGGTTGGAGAGGTGGGGACACAGGCTGGAGAGGTTAGGGTGCAGGTTGGAGAGTTGGGGACACAGGCTGGAGTGGTTGGGGTGCAGGTTAGAGAGGTTGAGGGGCTGGTTTTGGTTGCCTGGAGAGGCGGTGTGAGAGCTATAAGGACAGGCAAGCTAAGACCAGCAGATGGAGCCACTGGCAGGCTATGTCTCTGCTTCCGTTGGGACGTCCCTGCAGTGTTAGGGGGCAGAACAAAGACATGGGGATTTGCCACACTGCCGCTAGGCACACAGGGTTGGCCTTTCCTCTTAACTGCAGTAGGCAGGCTCTCTGGGCCTCAAGTTGGTGGTGTTTGGAGTAGAGATGCCTTGCTCCAGCACACTCTTCTTCTGCGTTCTTTCACGTCCGCAGTAGCTAAAAATATTCCAAGCAGTATGTTTTATATACATTACATTACAGTCATTTAGCCGACGCTTCTATCCCAAGCCACTTGCAATAAGTGCATCGTTTAGCATGGGAAATCAGGAGAACTACTAGTCATCAGAGGTCATAAGGGCATCTTCTCTCTAAACAAGCATTAAAGAGCAAAACCAGTGCTAAAGTAAAAGTGCAAGAAAGAGATTTTTTTTTTAAATGAGTGAATACAATAAGTGCTAAGAACAAGTAACAGGGTAGTAGTTCTTAAAGAGGTGAGTTTTCAACCTGCGCCGAAAGACATCAGTGGGGAGTTCGTTCCGCCACTGTGGGGCCAGGACAGAACCGAGCCGCGACCGGGTCGATCGGCAGCAGGGGCCTCTGAGCGACGGGGCAACCAGCAGAGCAAAGTGGTCGGGCGGGGGTGTAGGGCTTGACCATGGCCTGGAGATAGGAAGGAGCTGTTCCTTTCACTGCCCTGTAGGCTAGCACCAGAGTCCTAAACTGGATGCGAGCAGCTCCTGGGAGCCAGTGTAGGGACATGAGAAGGGGAGGTGTGTGGGAGAACTTAGGGCGGTTGAACACCAGACGAGCTGCAGCTTTCTGAACAAGCTCCAGAGGTCTGATGGAGGACGCCGGGGCGCCAGCAAGGAGGGAGTTGCCGTAGTCCAGCCGGGAGATGACCAGAGCCTGGATGAGCACCTGTGCCATCTCGTCGGTGAGGAATGGGCGAATCCTCCTGATGTTATAGAGGAGAAATCTGCAGGAGCGAGCAACCCATGCATCGTTTGCAGCAAACGACAGTTGGTCGTCCAGGATCACACCCAGATTCCTCACAGTCCGAGTTGGCGTCACCACGGCGTTGTCAGACCGGTCGCCTCCTCTTTACGCGTCTATGGACACGCTTCTGCAAGTCACTTATACGTGTTCATTGACACGTATCTCGCAGATGCCGCTAGGGGGCGCCCTGTAGCCTACTAGGTCTGTCATGACCAGGGTCATGACGCAATAGAATGTCAAAAATATTGAACAAAGATGGCGGAGCGATGCGAAGCGAAGCGAATCTTCTTAATATGTGAGTCGTAGCTAAATTTGCTATCTTCAGATTATTTTTTGACTCATATTAACGTTATATGCGAGTGGATACTATATTTACATTGAATGAATGTAAGCTAAATGAACGAAGTGTCAATGCAATCTCAATAAATTAGTCCCCACAATTTTGCATGCGATTTACCGAAAAACAATCGGAGTCTGGTAATGAGGAGTTTGTAATCCGGTAAAATGGCGCGCAAATCTCGCTATGGGGCAACAGCCAACTCTATGAAAAGGATGTCTAAATTAACATTTTACTTAAATATGTACTAGATGTAACATTACCTTGTGTGGTGGAGAAATTGTGGTGAATCCCGACCGATACAGCTCTGCCTAGACCTAGAAGACAGGATTGCGCCCCCAGTGGCCAGAAGACGGGATTGCGGCCCCAGTGGCAACTAATACGTGTCCATATACACGTATTTCGCTCTCGCAAAAACGTGTCCTCTGACACGTACGTATTGTGATGTAGTGTTGTTTACATGCGCTAGAACCCGCTAACAAACAGCGAGCGGGGCGTTACAGTGGCGGACCTTATGATCAAATTACCAAAAACAAAACTTGCCAGTCGCGATATAAAGTTTCAAATCAAGGGCCACACATGTCGCCCTTTGCTCAGCGATTGATTCAGAACCGCCCAACTAATCTCTCTCCAAATACAACGGCCTCAACATCAGTGCACAACACAACGCATAGGCCTACGTTCAAAAGGTAAAGAGGGCGCTCTTAAATAAAGTATAACCAGTGCAGCACAGCAGTCACTGTTGTAGGGTAATGTTATGCAGCCAACAGCTCCCCCTGGGGGCACTGATGGATATATACTTGCCCTGTGTAACATGCCTCAGTTCTGTTATGGGCCCAGCCGGTGAATACATGTTACTAAGCGACACAGCCCGACTCTGTCTGTTATTCATATGCAGCTACACTTGCAACATGGTGTCAGAAGCTGTATTGGAACCCAACGTGAGTCTTACGTTGCCTGTTGCTTGAACAGCGAGCGTTTATTTTTTTACTAAGCGTAGCTAGAAGTTTCAGTTAGCCTGCTAGCATTAGCATCGAGCCAAGACGATGGCTTCCAATATTCCGCCGCCGGAGCCCATGAAGATGACTGGGGATCTTCACAGCAACTGGGCTAGCTTTCGATCAGAGTTTGAGGATTATGTGCTTGCGACCGGGATCGACAAGGCAGAGAAGCCGGTGCAGGCAGCGACGCTCTGGAGGCTAATGGGGAAGGAAAGCCTCCATGTTTACGTGCACAACCTGGGACTCACAGCGGAAGAGCAGAAAGACGCCGGAGCGATACTCGACAAACTGGGGGAATACTTCACACCTACCAAAAACGTCATCTTTGAGAGGTATGTTTTTGGCAACCTTAAACAAGAGGAAGGAGAACCTGTGGATGCTTTTGTCACGAGACTGAGAGAAAAGGCTCCCACATGTGAATATGGAGCTATAAGAGACGAGCTTATAAGGGACCGGCTTGTTCTTGGAACAACTGATGAGGGCGCCAGACGACGCATGCTAAGAGAAAAGGAGCTTAAGTTGGAGGGAGCTATTGACATTTGCCGTGCAGCGGAGGTGTTGGACAATAAGTTAAAATCCATGTCACTTAGCAGCTCTGTGACTGCGGAGAGCATCGATGTAGCACATGGACAGCGACCAGGACGGAGACCTACCAGCAGGCCATCCGAGCCCACCAACACATCTGCACAGCCACAGAGGGGCACAGGTGAATGCAAGTACTGTGGCACACCGCACAGACGGGGGCGAGACCTGTGCCCCGCATTTGGAAAGTCATGTCGCTTGTGTGGCACTGCTAATCACTTTGCCAAAGTATGCATGAAAAGAGGCCAGCAAGCACGTCAGTTGAACGCTGTGGATGACCCGCCGCTAGGGGGACCCGGAGGACAGCGACCGCGATGAGAGGGATGTGTACACGGCTGAGGGCGTGGGGGCTGTGAACACTCAAAGGAAAAAGTGGTTTGTAAACCTGCCACTGCACAGAGGGGTCCAGAGGTGCCAGCTTGACTCTGGAGCCACCTGCAACGTGATGAGCTTGAAAGACAAGATGAGACTGGCGCCTAGAGTGCCTCTTCAGAAAAGTCTCACCAGGCTGAGACTCTACAACAGTGAGTGGATGAGCTCAATGGGCGTGTACAGCACATAGTGTGTCATCAGGGGCAAGACGCACAGACTGGACATTGAGGTCGTGCGCACCAGCCAGAAGCCCTTGCTTTCAGGGGAGACATGCGAGAGACTTGGCTTGATACGCTTCACCATTCCCGAAGAGCTGAATAAAGTGGAGCACTGTAAGACAGGTGAGCTAACCAAAGGCTGTCTCATTAACACTTACAATGACGTGTTCACCAGCCCAGTCGAGTCACTGCCGGGTGATGTTCACTTCGAGTTGGATAGCACTGTGGCCCCTGTCCAGTGCGCACCAAGAAATGTCTCGGTGGCCCTCAAGGCAGCTGTTAAGGCGCAGCTGGACCAATATGAAAAGGATGGACACTTAACCACAGTCACTCAGCCCACAGACTGGATTAGCAATCTGGTCATAGTGAGAAGCCAGACAAAGTGAGGCTTTGCATCGACCCCAAGCCACTTAACCGAGCCCTGAAAAGGTCCCATTACCTCATGCCCACTTTAGATGACGTGCTGTACAAGCTGCCTAAGGCTCGTGTCTTCACCCTGGTGGATGCGCGCGACGCATTCTTGCAGTGTCGCCTTGAAGAGGAGAGCAGCCTGATGACAACGTTCTGGACGCCGTGGGGTAGAAAGCGA
The DNA here is from genome assembly GCF_029633865.1 of Lampris incognitus. NCBI lineage: Eukaryota > Metazoa > Chordata > Actinopteri > Lampriformes > Lampridae > Lampris > Lampris incognitus. Next base: position 35,931,432 of record NC_079222.1, read on the forward strand.
TGGCTGAAGCTCCCTTTCGGCGTGTCAGTCGCACCAGAGCTGTACCAGAGGAAACAACATGAGCTGCTGGCCGGTTTGAAAGGAATTGAGCCCATAGCCGATGACATCCTCATAGTCGGCTGTGGGGACACGGAGGAGGAGGCCGTTCGCAACCACGACGCAAACCTCATTGCTCTGATGGACAGATGCAGGGAAGTGAAGCTGAGGCTGAGCATAAAAAAGCTACAGTTTCGTGTGAGGGAGGTCCGCTTCCACGGCCACATACTGTCGGTGGAGGGCCTCAAAGCTGATCCCGAGAAGGTCAGGGCAGTCCTGGACCTGCCAAACCCCACGGATGCAAAAGGCGTTCAGCGGTGTGTCGGCTTCGTTAACTATTTATCGAGGTTCATGCCCCGCTTGTCAGAGGTGTGTGAACCGCTGAGAAGGTTGCTGGACAAAGGTGTGCTGTGGCACTGGTTGCCCAAACATGATGCTGCTATGAAAGAAATCAAGACGCTGGTCACGGCGGTGCCAGTACTACGTTACTATGATGTCAGCAAGCCAGTCACCATACAGAGCGACTCCAGTCAGACCGGTTTGGGCCGCTGCCTGCTTCAGGGGGGACAGCCGGTCGCGTTCGCCTCCCGCGCGCTGAACCAGACGGAGCAAAACTATGCACAGATTGAGAAGGAGTGCCTGAGCATCGTATTCGCTTGTCAACGCTTCCACTACTACCTATATGGGAGGGGTGATGTGACTGCAGAGACCGACCACCGCCCGCTGGTGTCGATCTTCACTAAGCCCCTTCTCAGTGCACCAAAGCGCCTTCAAAGCATGCTCCTCACACTTCAGACCTACTGCCTCACGGTGATGTACAAGCCAGGCCCTGAAATGTACATCAGTGACACGCTCAGCAGAGCCACCACCCCGCCACAGAGAACGGACACTCAGTACAGACGTGAAATGGTCTGCAGCATGCAGCAGGTGCAGTACGACACGGCAGCCATTCAGCAGGCAGACTATCTAAACGTCACCAGCCAACGCCTCGCACAGATTCGAAAACACACAGAGGAGGATGTGTGTCTTCAAACACTCAAGTCGGTCGTGCTGGAGGGATGGCCAGAACACAAAGAGGAGAGCCCCATAGCCGTCAGAGAATACTGGGCCATCAGAGATGAAATAAGCCCACAGGACGGTGTGCTTTTTAGGAGCCAGCCTGTCATCATTCCGAAAGCTATGCGTCCTGAGATGCTGAAACGGATCCACTACAACCACGTGGGGGGTGAGGCTTGTTATAGACAGGCCCGGGATACTCTCTACTGGCCAAATATGCAGGGGGAAATCAAAGACTATGTGCAGCAGTGCTCAGTGTGTAACGAGTATGCACACGAGCAACAAAAAGAGACTAAGATGTCACACCCGCTCCCCACACGTCCCTGGCAGCTGGTGAGCATGGACTTGTTCAGCTACGCAAGGCAGGACTTCCTGCTCATGGTGGATCACTATTCAGACTTCTGGGAGATTGATCTACTCCCAGACCTGTCGGCAGAAACGACCATCCGAAGGTGCAAGGCGCAGTTTGCACGGTACGTATCCCTGACCGGGTCATTTCCGACTGCGGAGGTCAGTTTGATTGTGGAGAGTTTCGGGCGTTTGCGATGCCTGCAGCAGGTGGGACCGCGGTCCTATCTCGTCAACGTGGAGGGAACCACGTACCGTCGCAACAGGGTTGATCTCCGACCAGCGGAGGTTGCCCCTCCACAGCCGTCAGCCCACACAGAACGGCCACCGGAGCAGCCTGTGGGCGCGTGTGCAGCTGAAGGGGGCCATGTGGGCGGGGGCAGCATGGAGAGTCGTCAGCAGCCCTGTAATGTCTCCAAGGTCGTCAGCCCCGAGGTCGCCGCCATCTCCCCCACAGGCTGTGACCACACCATGCCGTGAGTTACAGGGCCGGGCCTTCTCCCGGAGCGGGAGGCAGATTAAGCCTCCAGAAAGACTTGACCTCTAGGTCATACACTGTACTGAGATTGACACACACACGCTCACACGCACACACACACACACACACACACACACACACACACACACACACACACTGGACTGTGGACATTAAAAAAAAAACACAAAAAAAACGAAACAAAAACTGATGTTCACTTCTAATGTTCTTATTCAGTGGTCTTGTGGATGTTCTGATGCTACCATTTTGTCGTTATTGTTCTGTAGAGGTTTTGGTTGATATTGACTTGCTGTTCCTTCTTGATGCACTATTTCCAATGCACTACTTTAATATTGGGATATGAGCACTAATGTTCTAATGGCTAATACTATCCATTATATTACTTAGTATTGTATTCTACGAAAGGAAGGGAGATGTTGTAGGGTAATGTTATGCAGCCAACAGCTCCCCCTGGGGGCACTGATGGATGTATACTTGCCCTGTGTAACATGCCTCAGTTCTGTTATGGGCACAGCCGGTGAATACATGTTACTAAGCGACACAGCCCGACTCTGTCTGTTATTCATATGCACCTACACTTGCAACAAGGACTTTTAGCCATTTAAAAACGGCCAACGGTGCATTTTCCAAGTTTAGGCAGCTACCGAGCCAGCTCATCTTGTCGAAGTTCGGCGTTTGCTAATCGGGCTAGCTAGCTTTTCATGACGCTAAAGCGGGCTCGTTTTGTCCTGTTCACAACCAGCAATGTCACCCGGAGCCTTGGGTCGGGGTTTAAGGTCTACGTGTTGACACAGCTCAACTTCACTTCTCTTGATCAACATGGTGAGCTTGGCCTGCCAGCTAACTGGTTCAGGCGCTGTCTGCGGTGCCTGCGGAAGTGTGTGAGCGCCCTCAAACCCTCCCTGAATATCCGCTAGTCGAGAATGTGGCTGCAGAACCTCTTTGTTCTGGCTAAAGGAAGAGGCACATTTTCCCCGTTGCTAGGAGACCTGCTGATCTGGGCGGTACCGTTAAAACATGTCCGTCGTGTTGCACCTCGGAAAAGATTTACTCGCTAAAATTGTCTTAACACGTGTAGGCCACGCCCCCTTTCTGTAACCTCGCTTACAAAATAAAAAACAGTATACTTGAAGTTTATTTTATTAAGTAAACTTCAAGTCAAGTTCCAGTTCGTTTACTAGTAGTATACTTGTAAGTATACTTAAGTATAATTTTGTTTAGTATATCTCTGATAAGTACTTAAAAAGTAAACTGAAAGTATACTCACTGTTTTCTTGTTTAAAATAAGTATACTAATAGCAAACTTGAATAAACTACTTTTTTTGTAAGGACTAACTACATACACACCCACAGAGTTGTAGTTATAAAAGATGGTCAAACCAAATTCAGCGGTCCAGTCATCTGGTCTTTAGCTGTCTCTCACATGTTTGATGTAGAACTTCCTATATCCCTGCTCAACTTCCATGCACACAAGTATCCAGTTTTGAATGGGAGCCGGCTGTCCAGTCGCCGCTGTCCAGCGCCTGTAAATGCTGCACCTCCTCGGTGGTAGTCATGGTGCGTCTGAAACGGCGGCTGTACCCACACATGTTGGAAATAACACCTGAAAAACAAAACGGAAAACACATGTTGCTAATCTAACAAACCTAACAAGGCCTATAAAACGTGAAATGTAAAAAAAAGAAGTCAACCTTGCGAAGGAAAGGACGCGACCAACACACATCATAGGGACATGGCGCGCACGATGACGCGCGGTCATTTTGACCGCTCATGGTCGTTTTTACATCTTATAACTTTTTTTGTGCAATTGATCTAAAAGTCTTTTTAATGCAATTATATACAATTTTAGGAGCATCCAGGTAGCGGTAGGTCTGTATCTTTTTCCCCCCACAAAGTTATTAAACTTTGAAAATCCAAAACAGTCAAAATGACCCCCATGGTCGTTCTAGTAGTTTTTAACGTTTAAAGTGTTAAAGTAAACAATTGTGTTACACAACAAGAAAAGATGGCAAAAAATGTTGTTAGAACTTTTGCACATGCATTAGGTTTGAATACGTGCCTTGATAATGCCAAAATGTTGGGCCTAGTTCTTAACATACATGAAAAATAGAGAACTGCGATGGTGTTTTGTGTCTTGCTTACCAAGGCGTCCAAATCCTGGGCCCTGAATCATGAGACGTATTGAACCGTGAAATTAGTGAATCGCCCAACCCTAGTAAATATATAGTGTGTACTTCTGGTACATCAGATATTATGGTGTAATATAATGGGAGTATATAGCATTGTATATGGGCGTGATGGGTCGTGGTATTGGTAATATGGTATAGTGTATGGGCCGTATCGTATATAAGCAATATGGTATAATATATGAGCATAGGTTGATTACTCAACCATAACAAAACTCTGTATTGCAGCGCCACACCTATATTACATACACGCTTGTCTCCAGTGTCCTGTTGTTGTTCCATTTATTTCTTCTGTTTTTTTGTTTTGTTTTGTTTTGGGGTTTTTTGTGTGAGTGATTTCTGCAAGTGCTAGAAGATGCTGTGTACTGGAGTCAAATTCCTCGTGTGCATAGGCACACTTGGCCAATAAAGAAACACATCAGACAATTTATTAAGTCAAGCAGAGCATTTTATGTCTTACAACATGACTGGAGGGGGACTTGAAGCTGTGATCATGTACAGAAATCTGTCAGCTCTTGTCAACGCCAGGAGGGTCAGGGTCTGTGTTTGTAGCTGCGTACTACACCTAATACAGTTTGTGCACCAGATAGCTACTTGTTACAGACAGCTAGCTGGTTTTGATGAGAAAGCCCCCAATATCTGCCCTTACTGGACATCAGTGTCAGCAGCCTTCTTCCTGTCTTCACTGTTTCATGTTGTCCGCTGAGTGATTTTTGATCTCTGCTTATTTTTGGTCTTTGTCTTTCATCTAGACATATAAGTGATGAGTGGTGTCCAGAAGAGGTTAATCCACAAGACAAGCACAACACAAACCAGGAGTCCCAGCAGTGGAGAGAAGAGCGACGCAGGGAACGATGCTGCAAAATTATATTTGCAGTTCTGATCACCCTCTTTGTTGGGGCTGTGCTTGCTCAGGCCACATTTCTCCCAGCTCTGGTGGCAGAATATAAAATTCTTAATCTAGAGATAGAGAGAGATGACACCATCCACCGGGTGAACCTGACATCCACCCAACAGAAACTAGAACTCTGCTCAACATCAAAAACAAATGTTGCAGCAGAGGCCAGACAACTGAGGACCATCCTTTCTTTAAAGGAAGTGCCTCTCTGTGATCTGGACACCCTGCAGTGTAGGCGCTGCCCATTAGGCTGGGAGGAGCACAGATCACAATGCTACATCCTTTCCCTGCACACCAAAAACTGGCAAGCCTCTCGCAGGGAATGTCTGGACATGGGGGCAGACTTGGCAGTAATTAGGGATGAGGAAGATCAAGTCTTCCTTATCAATTTTACTGTCCAGTTCTACCAGCGCCGCCCCGAGCTGGGCTTTCTGGGGGCGTGGATTGGCCTGCAGGACCTGGTCCAGGAAGGGGAGTACATGTGGGTCAATGGGCAAGGTCTCCACCCGCAGCATATCTACTGGAGGACGAGGGAGCCAAATAATTATGTTGCGGACTGGGATGAAGACCAGGCTGGACAGGACTGTGTTAGCTTTGTCACGCTAGGGGAGAGGAACGTGGACAAACCACTCAACACCTGGGATGACGTTGTCTGTGCTGGCGGACGTCATTTTATTTGTGAGACACCCGCACTTGGTCTGTAACTCAGGTCACGACAGACCAAGGTGGCTTAGAGGGTCAAAATCAACCCCCCTCCCGTTTTTTTCTGTTTTTTTTGTTGTTGTTGTTTTGTTTTGTTTTTTCTGTTTTTTCCCTTTCCCCCTTCATCTTTCCTTCCTTTTGTTTGAATAATTAATACAGTTCTTTGATAACTTGTGTTTTCCCTTCTTTACCTAAATGTATTCTGTAACCTGTGATCCTATGAGTGGGTGGGTGGGTGGGTAGTGATGGGAATGGGGTTTTCAGTTTGTTAATACATGTGATGAATAATACTTTGTATCTGGGGATGAGTAGCTGATTTGATGTTATACATGTTTTGTAATTCTTGTGGGATAAAACAATTGAAAATCAATAAAATATATTTACAAAAAAAATCACTTTCACAGAACACTCATTTATCATCAGTTTCTACTTTACATCTACTTGCAGTTCCCTGGGTAAACTCTAGGGTTCATCTTGAGTGCAACTTCTTTGACCTTCTTAGTTATACAGTATTTATATATTAATACTTTTTATATACTATTTATATATATCTATAGTATACAGTATTTTGTTGTTTAAAGGGAGCAGGAGTATGGTAAAATGTATGTTTTCCTTCATCGTGTTTTTATCATGATACTTGGTGTTACTAGTAATGTGCATTTTAAAAGCCAGGCTGTGTACAAACTGTTTTCCAGTGCCGATGTTTAAAATGACAGTTTGTCTGATCGCCGGTGCTGATACCGATGGTTTGTGTTTGTTTGTTTGTTTTGTTTTTGTTATTTATTCTCCCTTTTGTGCCAAGGAAACAAATACATTTTTATAAAAACTCCCCACGCGGCCGATATGTTCTTTCACTTGTACTTTAAAACAAACCGCACATGCGCACAGCGCCTACTGCCCGCTTACGTCATGCCAGCGTGTGTCCAGCCAATGGCTGTTATGGGCGGTGTTATAGTGCCACCTACTGGATCTTCTCAGATCGCATATAACCAACACATTTAGCCTGCGCAAAATGGATGCGCCCCAACAGATAAACATCGGCCGCTGCGGGAGCCGCCAGCGGAAGCCGAGGGTGTAAGACGCGTGTCCTTATCGCTCCTGAGTCAGTGACCGGATTTATATATTGAACCTTGCAATATCTTACATGTCTTCATGTGGTTGGACGTCCGGCGGGACCTCTTTGCTTAATTCTACGATGACGTCGACTCGACCAAAAACGGAGTCTACCAGAGGAGGCCGCAATAAGCCTGTGCCCTCTGCTCGCCACCGGATGCTGCAGCTAATGTGGACCCCACGGGAACAGTGACTGTGGCGCTGTTACCGTCCATGATGGGCTCTCTCAAATCCCACATTTTCGGTAAAATAGACTCTCTCTCCACCAATACTAGATCAGAAATGTTATTGATTAAAGACGAGCTCAAAAAAAATCTATTGAGCAGGGGCGTGGCCACGTGGGGGCCAAGGGGGGCACGACCCCCATTGGTCAGAGCACGGCCCCCCGCTTGCGCTCCCGCCCCGCCCCCTTCCCCTGTCTCGAGTGGGTAAAAAAAACATACCTGCACAGAATCAGTCAAATGGAAGCTGAAATACATGCATTATTATTATTAGCCTATTATAATTAAGTCTTGTCCTTTGCCACTAAAGTTATGAGCCCAATGGGCTGATTTTAAGGGACCACCCACTGAGCCGCACGGAATGTTCAGTGTGTCAACAGCTTGGGGCACAGCGCGACACTCTGACAAGCCCTTGGAAGCTAGGATACCTTACCAAGGCAACAGGTGAGCTGGTGGTACATGGTACTTGAAATGATTCTTGAACTGATAAGGTTATATAAAGTTATTTCCACACTTCATTCAATGTGCTAGAATGTGTCGACATTGTGGAAATTGAGCAGAGTGAGCTGAGTTTAGTTGGGCTGCAGTTAGCTTTGCAAGCTTGCAAGATAGCTAACCTCTGACTAGCAAGCTAACGGTGAATTTGCAGGTGATATCACGTACAATAACACATACTGTCACTAATTTACACTTGGTTAATGTTATGTAAAACTTTTCTTTAAAGATGACGCAGTGAAAAGGATAACAGGGAGGGAGAGAGGAAAGTTGATGCATTTTTTTTGCCAGCACCAGAAGAAGTGAGGCAACAAGAGCAGCAGAAAATGACAGGGGAGCAGAGAAAACATCTCATGTTAACGAGAGAGATAAAGAAGTGTCAGCTGCAGTCAAAGAAACGGAAGGAGCAAGTGGAGGCTTTACTACAGATGCAGAAAGGGAAGGAGCCAGTGACATGTCATCTACAGACACAGAATGGTCAGGAGCAAGAGTCCCGTTATTAGCAGAGAGAGAGCATGAGGAGGAGGAGAGTGAGTCTGGAAGAGAGCACATGCAGCCAGAGACCAATGAAGGCACACGTGATAGAGGTTGTCCTCCAGGTACGTGCTTATCAGAGTAGCCTAAGCTGTGCAGTGTGCAAATCATTGATCTGGATCACGTGTCAAACTCAAGGCCCAAATTATTTTCGCATAAATTCCATCATATTATATACCGATACATCACATACTACATCTGGAGAGGGGACGAACAACATGCAGAATTTAAGCCAGGGTTTTGTTTTTGGTTTTTTTACCCGGCCCTAGACTTGGATCATGTTTTTAATTTCGGCCCAGTGCTTATTTGAGTTTGACACCCCTGATCTGGATGGTTTTTAAGACGTCTATGGTGCAAATATCTGAAGTTTTATGTGTTTCAAGAGCACATCACAATGGGAAATTAAACCAAGCAGTGGTATAACATAGGCCATTTAACTATAATACAAGTGTATGTTTAATCAATCTGTAAAATGTTAATGATTGCATGTTTAATATTAAAAAAGCAATATAAAACAAAATCTAAAAGTGGGTAGCATTTATGTTAATAGTTGATACTAATGGAATTCTTTGGTGTTCTGCAGACATTTTAAAGTCCAGGGGTGAAGCTCCAGCGCAACCTCAACTTAAGCATTTCCCCAAGACACTCCAGGGAGACCGAAACAGGAGCTTCAAGAGTGAGTGGTATTCAGTCCACCGCTGGTTAGAATACTCCATAAGTGCAGACTCTGCCTTCTGTTATGCTTGCAGGCATTTCAGTTTACCTGGCCAGGTAGAGTCAACATTTACTTCAGGTTCAGGTTTCAAAAACTGGAAGAAATCTACTTATACAGATGGAGGGTTTGCTGCACATAGCAGACCTGGGCATCATAACAATGCTATGCTAGCATGGAAAGATTATCAAATGGCAGAAACCAATCAGGAATCTCTAATGGCACAATTAAACAAAGAGTACCACAGAATTGTAGGATTGTTTAACCAGCCCCTTACACCCTTCCATACTGACGACGTGCAGGCTTGCTCTTCCAAAACAAAACTCTCCAAAAGTTAACGGATCACTTTTAGCGACCTAGACGACATCTATGCACCAGACTAACACTTGGATGCTCATACAGCGTCTTCCTCCGTGTCCAGCCTATCCGTGCGTCGCCACGCAGCTCCAGCTAATAGCAAAAGTTAACAGTATTTCAATGCGATACTCGCGCTCGCACTAGCGAAGCAAACGAAACCACCTACGTCATCACGTTACTGGTGTCCAAAGCGTCACCGCCTATGAGCGCTTGATAAGGTTTTAACATGAATCCGTTCTGCACAGCAGTAGAGCTCATCCGCCACGAGCGCTCCGTCCACGCTGCTCGTGCTCTCCCTCTCTCGCGCCTTTCGTTTCTTCGTGCGCGTTCATGTGTCTTAAAGGTGCAGTCAACATTTCTACCCGCTACATTAGTATAGCAGATTTATTAAAATATTAGTTTTTTCTTTTCAATATGGAGAATATCATATGATACTGTAGTGGTTATGGGGATACATAACCACTTTCAATAAATAAATAAAAAATATCATTGGAGTGAACAGGCGCCATTTCTAGACCCGGTATCCAGTTCTACTCTATTACATCCATGCAGGGGACAGAGTTAAAAAGTCCATCACCAACACAAGTGTTGTTTATACACACATACTTGACAAAACAACAACAACAACAACAACAAAACACAAATGGGACTTTTCTAATTCAGCGTCTTTACTGGTGTGAGCACATGAAATTAAAGTACATTTAATAAGGAAGTACAGTCCACAGTACTGGAAACATGGCAGACGTGCTGCTGTTATTGGGACATATTAACACATGAGTGGAGCCACTAATACAAACCTACACACATGTTCACCTGCACAACATGTACATGGATGCACACAGGTGAGACACAACCACTTCTGTCTCTCTCTCTGTCACACAGACACACACACACGGAATAAAACATAGCTTTTATTTACAGGTGATCAGGAACAAAACACCACTTTATTTAACACCACACAGAAACCATCAATAAACAGGAAGCTGACTCGTATATTCTTAAAGTCGCACATATCATCAACATTTCTCTACAACACACAATCATAAGGTGAGTCCAGTAAATCCTACATGTGAAGCTAAAGGGGATTCCAGAGAGGAAGAGAGAGAAGGGGTAAACTAATAGCAGGGTGAAGTCTTGTAACACCTCATCTGATCCATCGAGGTTTGTGCTGTTCTGATGTGGATGTTATCATTCAGCGTCTATCTATTAAACATCAGCCACACACAATCTTCCATCTGGGTGTTTACACACCATGTTTTTACCTCCCTGTCTGTCTGAAACACATTCTGCTGATCTGAGCAACAACAAACAAGCTGTGAGTCGCTAAACAACATCCATTTAACGTGTACTCCTTTCACACGTTGTGATTTTCACACTGTTATCTGACAAGAATGAAAAGAAAACAGCATCCTGACTACACAATGTGCTGCAGGATGAAGAAGTTACAATATCCATCATCACTAGTTTGATTTCCTTCGCCTCGCTCTTCCATAACAACCAGCATCTTTACTAAGACTACAAAAAGCTTTAAAACTGCCTTTATTTATCAGTCTGTGTGTGTGGGGCTGAATTAACCTTCCTTCACTCTCACTTTGATCAAACCACATCCATCAGCTGCTGCTTTTTAGCGCCCGTTTGGTCCCCCTGGATAAGAACTGAGATTCTTTTGAAAACCAGACAAAGAAATGAAAGTGGTGAAAGAAACCCGTTCACCAAACACGTCTTCCTCTGAGGACAGCTCTGCCCTTTCCACTCGTCAGCTATTCCCAATCATATATTTCAAACGCAGAACAAATCCTGACACGTAACCGAGATCTTCCCTACCAGACCTTCATCACCTCTGCAACCGGTCCATCATCCCACAGTCCAAGTCCAGGATAGAGAGGCTGAGTGAAAGTGGTGTTGACTTTGTGGAGGAGGGTGGTTGTGTCAGAGACACTGTAGAAAGACAAAACACCTGCCTCGTGGTCCAGGAACACTCCTACTCTGGAGGAGGAAGGACCTGACACCTCTGTTACTACACTATTGTGTATGAACCAGTAACGACGCCCAAAGCAGTGTAACCTCCAGGACTTGTCATTATAACCAAATCCTGAGTCAAGTGATGATCTCTTGATGTCTTTGTATGACACTGCTATACCAACACCACCACTTAATGTCACCTCCCAATAACAGCGTCCAGATAAGCCCTCCTTGCACAGCACTTGGTAACGGTCAGTAAACCTGTCTGAATGAGGAGGATAATTCAAGTCTTGTGGTGTCCACGTCACCTTCCTGTTGTCCTCTGACAGGGAGACACGTTGATGGGCAGAGTTCACATCCAGCGTGAGAGGACGACAATCTGAAAGAACAGAAGTATTAATGTCAACCTGCTGTCCTTTACTTAATAATTGTTGTATTTGTATGTTGCAGTGTTTTGCTTACACAGTAAACAGTCTTCTCTGGTCTTTGGTTCTGGTGGCAGTAAGACATCTACAGCAGACGCTGCAACGAAAAGCACAACAAATACAACACGTTTATAAACTAGATGAGACTGCAAGTGTACAGGGAGGTTTTTCTGTGTGTTGGTGTGTGTTTTTCTCTATACTCCATATTCCTTTCAGCTACCTGCAGATGAAATCCTGGGCCATGTGTGTGTCACGATGTGGTCTAGTTTGTCTCTGAGGACAGACACAGCATCAGTCACATCTCTGAAGTAACGCAGAGGACGCACAACAATGCTCGGTGAGTCCAGAGAACCAGCCGGGAGGGAGAGAGACTTGAATTTCTGGAGTGAGATAAAGAGAGACAGAGGAAGAGAGACAGAGGAAGAGGAAGAGAGACAGAGGAGGAGAGACAGAGAAAGAGGAAGAGAGACAGAGGAAGAGAGAAAGAGGAAGAGACAGAGGAAGAGACAGAGGAAGAGAGACAGAGGAAGAGAGACAGAGGAAGAGAGACAGAGAAAGAGAGACAGAGAAAGAGGAAGAGAGACAGGAAGAGAGACAGAGGAAGAGAGAAAGAGACAGAGGAAGAGAGACAGAGAAAGAGAGACAGAGGAAGAGGAAGAGAGAAAGAGGAAGAGAAAGAGAGACAGAGGAAGAGAGAGAAAGAGGAAGACAGACAGAGGAAGAGGAAGAGAGAAAGGAAGACAGACAGAGGAAGAGAGAAAGAGAAAAAGAGACAGAGAAAGAGAGAAAGAGGACGAGAGACAGAGAAAGAGGACGAGAGACAGAGAAAGAGGAAGAGAGACAGAGAAAGAGGAAGAGAGACAGAGAAAGAGAGACAGAGAGAGAGAGACAGAGAAAGAGGAAGAGAGACAGAGAAAGAGGATGTAGTTAAATTGTGTGTCTCCAACACAGGACGTCTCATCAAACACGTCTCTCACTAAACCCTCTCCATCTGGCTGTGTGGGTCAGTGAGCTGACTAGGACACCAAGTACAGATTGTGGCTCATCACCTTTACTACAAATCCTTCCCCATCTTTCCTGAAACTCTCCACAGAACAACCAGAAACAGAAGAAGAGTTACGTTTGTACCAAGAATCACTATTATTTCATGAAAGATAAAAGTCCCACACAACCATCGGCGTCGCCAGGTCATCTTGCCGGGGCTTCAGCCCCAACGTTTTGAGCGTCGCCCCGAATATCATTTTAAATGTGAGCCTACGTGAAGCCCGACACCACACGTGACGTGTGGGAATGTCCGATAGTCTTCGTCACGTAACAGCCTGTCAGAATAAATGCTGGTCTCTAAACTAACTCTGTGTGTGTGTGTGTGTGTGTGTGTGTGTGTGTGTGTGTGTGTGTGTGTGTGTGTGTGTGTGTGTGTGTGTGTGTGTGTGTGTGTGTGTGTGTGTGTGAGGGAAAGATAATTTAATATTCCAGGAAACTAATGTTAACATAAATACATGTATCTTTCTTCTCTCGTCTGGTACTGTAGCATGTCAATCAATGTTTACCATAGCAGTTGTGAAGTATTCTGCTTCTACTCAATACTACTACTAATTACTAACAACTGCTAATATTTTAACACCACAAGTCATAATTAATCTGGGGAGTAAACAGCACCTGAAGGAAATGGATGTGGTCGTCAGTGTGTGACAGCTGCTCCAGCTCAGAATCGCTCCTCCTCCACTCTTCCATCTCCTCCTGCAGCTGCAGGAGAAGCTCTTCAGCCTGACTGACTGCAGTCTTCTCCTGGGCTCTGATGAGCTCCTTCACCTCGCTGCGCCTCCTCTCAATGGAGGCCATCAGCTCAGTGAAGATCCTCTCACTGTCCTCCACTGCGGTCTGTGCAGAGCTCTGTCAGTAGAAAGATACAAACACCTGCCTGGTAAAGAAGCTGCATTTCATTTCAGAAGAAGGACCAGATGGATCCTAAATGTACATGTGACTAATATGAACTTCTATTCCAGTCCTTTCTTCCACCTCTGATGCATTTTAAGCTGTGTTAGTATCACACTTTATTTAAATAGATAGTTACAAATCCCTTAGCAAATCAACTCAACCGATGAAAATAAGACAATAAAACAAAAAGGGTGAGATAGGGTGAAAGATAAAACATGTGGCAAAACACCTTGTGCAACTACTGGGCTGCGAACATTGTAAAACTTTCCCATTGGGCATTTACATATGAGAATCAACAGGGCACAGATTGGGTTCACATGGAGCTCTTATCCAATCCTTTAGCGGTATTCACCTCTCCACTACCACATAATCCTAACATACAAATAACAAACCCGGTGGTTAGAGCTTCACTTAGGATAGGGCTCCAGTTTAGGAGGCATCTTGGATTAAAGCCTGCCAGCGGTCTTTTGCCAGCAGCAAATAATCAGTTCTTCTCGTCATGTGTGTTAGATAAGGCATTTCAACATTGGCATAGACATGGACTGGTGTTTTTCTGGGATGTATTTAAAGACGGAACATTCACCTCATTTGAAACACTTACCAAAGACCATAACATACCCACATCCCATTTTATTAGACACCTTCAAATCCGTAGTTTTGCCAAGAAAGTGTTCCCCTCATTTCCGTATCTGCCACCCAGGAGCCAATTAGATGTTATTCTAGAGATGGATCCCTTTGGGGGAAAACGGGTCTCTATAATTTACACACTGATCCAGGGATTGAAACAGATATCCTGGGACAAAACAAAGACTGCATGGGGGAGAGAGCTGGGTGTAGAGCTTTCTGAGGAGGCATGGCGGGACAGCTTCCCTCGTATACATACGTCCTCATTGTGTATACCACATGGCTTCATTCAGTTTAAGGTGCTTCACCGTCTTCACTACTCGGGGGACAAGCTTGCCAGAATCTTTCCCACCACACACCCTGGCTGTCCGAGGTGCAGCCATAGTCCAGCCTCGGTGGGACACATGTCCTGAGCATGGCCCCTCCCTCAACAGTTATTGGGGACAGATAGTCAATGTATTCTCACATATCTGTAAACAGACCATAACCCCTGATTTTCACACAGCCATCTTTGGCATACCGCCCCCTAACTGTAAGGTGGTAACTTTGCCTCATTACTAGCACGCAGACTGATCCTATTTAACCGGAAGTGGAATAAAGCTCCATCGTTTTTAGTAGTGCATAGTCCTTTTGTTTCTTTTCTTTTCTTTTTTCTTTTTTTGAGCCTTGGGGGGAGGGGGGGTTCCTACATGTTTCTTTTTTGTTGTTGTTGTTGTTCGTGTGCCTTGTATACCTGTTCCAAAAAAAACTTGAAAATTGGAAAATAAAGTTAAAAATCAAACAAACAAAAAAACCACCTTGTGCAAACATTTAGTACAAGGTGGGACTCTCCTCAGCCAACAGAATATATCTGATCCATCATCAAACAACAGCACACACTTGAGTCCATTTTCTTCACCTTCAGATCCTCCACAGCCTGTCTCAGCTTCTTAATCTCCTTCTCTCTCTGCTGGACTCTCTGCTGGGCTTTCTGGCGACGAACATCCAGCCGTTTCTGGAAGAAAACATACCAAAACATTGCAGCTGGGCAAAGGGAGAATAAAGAGGGAAGCATTTCTGTGTCGGTCAGCAGTTTTTAAGGTAACACAGGGAGCCTCGGCTTTTAGATGTGCTGAATATTCTGTGTTGAGAAACTGAAGGTTTTCCATATACAAACCAAACCTATTCTGCATGTAACCTCACAGGACTGCCTCTTGTTTGTTGGTGATCAACAAGTTGTGGTGGTCCTACCTGTATCTCAGCCCTTTCTGCTGCAGCCGACACTGTATCGTGGCCCTTATGTTCATAAATGGTGCACAGATAGCAGATACACTGCTGGTCTGTACGACAGTACACATCCATCAGCTTGTCATGACTGGAGCACATCTTCTCCTGCAGTCGGGCCGTGGCAGAGACCAGCTTGTGCTTCTTCAGCACAGGAACAGTGTAGTGAGGCTGGAGGTGAGTGGAGCAGTAGGAGGCCAGGCACACTGAACAGGTCATAAGGGCTTTGTGGGGTCGAGTCCCTGTGCAGAAATCACAGGCCACATCTGTGGGGCCAGCGTAGGACACATCTGCAGAGGGAGAGGCCTGCTGGTTCCCTGTTGTCTTCAGATTCTCCACAATCTGAAATATTAAAATCCTGTCTTAAAGGAATTATCTGCTGTGGTCATGATAAAATGTACTACTGCTACGATCACTACTTATGGTGATAATAATGATAAGAAAGAAAATCAACATCACTACAATGTTGATGTTGTTAAGTTAGAATGAAGTGAGGAACAAAACAGAGAAACATGTCAGTAATAAATAAGATATGGGAAAACAGTAATATAAGAATAGGAGTAAAATAGTGTGGAGAACATATATGAAAATAACAAAATGAAAGCCACTTTATTTGACATTGTATTCTTACAACGAATTGTATTCTCACAATGAATGTGTTGTCTGCATTTAACCCATCCTATTGTATAGGAGCAGTGGACGACTCCAGTTCTTCTTTCCATCGCCTTGCTCAGGGGCACAGACAGGAGTATGAACCCTAACACGCATGTCTTTTTGATGGTGGGAGGAAACCGGAGCACCCAGAGGAAACCCACACAGACATGGGGAGACCATGCAAAATCCACACAGAGAGGACCTGAGAAGGCCTGGGGTTGGAACCCGGGGCCTTCTTGTTGTGAGGCAACAGTGCTAACCACTGGGCCACCATATATTCAAAATATATGTAAAATGAGTTGAGATAGGAATGAAATCAACAGAATAGCCCAAGGATCTAGAACCTCATTTGGGATTGTCCTCCTGGGGTAACAGAACCGAAGGCTAGTCCAACACCTCAATAATAATATTACATTTCAATGGATTGAAGCTACAAACTACTAAAATGTGACCACGAGTATTTCTTTTGCCAGCAGCACAATAACTGCCACATCTGCCTCTTATAAATGACTTTTCTCTTCCTGTCAGTCTCACCTGAGCCAGCATGGTGTTCTTCACAAGGGCAGGCCTCGGACTGAAGGTCTGTCTGCACTGAGGACAGCTGTACACTCCCTTCTCTTCATCCTTGTCCCAGCAGCTCTCTATACAGTCTCTACAGTAACTGTGTCCACAGTGAAGAGTGACTGGCTGGTTGAGGAGGTCCAGACAGATTGAACAACACAACTGATCTCTGTCCAGCAACAACCCCTGCTGCTGCTGCTGCTGCTTCTCAGCCATTTTACTGACAGCCTCTCTCACACTGACGGAAAAGAGCAGACAACAGTTTCGTTTTCTCTGAAAACACGCTGGAGACTGAATGGGAGGGACTTCCTTGTTCTGTCCAGAGGGAGGAGCTTTACAGGAGCACAGGGGTGAGCAATGAGTTAAAAAAGTTCAACACCCACAAACATGTTGTTTATATACACACCGACAAAACACAACAGACAGGAAGTTACAGACAAGAAGTGTAATTAAGACATTAAAATGGTCTTAAGGAGTCCGTTATATTCACGTGCCCAACGTTTATCTGTCCCCGTGCAGATCTTTTATTGTTGCTCTATAAAGACGGTCACTTATCACTGATCAGCTTAATCAATAATGCTGCTCATGCCATGTGTCAGTACTGTCTAATGGGCATAAGCAACGGTAGTAATGACACACTGTGTACTGTATGTAAACATTACAATATTTTGTTTATCACAAACATTGACTATATGATTATAACTACTTTAATTACATTATATATTATTAAATAATTATTTTATTGACGTCATTATATTACTGTTAAAATATTATCATATTTACTATCATATTTATTACTGTTTTCATATTATTTACTATTATTATTGTGATAAAGAAATAGCCTTCATTTAGCAATTAAAAGATAAATGTTGTGTAACTTACATTTCCTGGTTGTGATGTGTGAAACAATAGGAAATCTTTTGTTCTTAGAGAATTACGTGTTGTATATATATTGTATTTAAATGAAAAAGGACACTTTTGTTTTGAGTCATATTAATCGAATTTTTTATTTTATTTTTATAAATATATTTCTAGTTTTTCCCCTGGCTCACGTTTCCACAGGAAGGAGATAGTTGTAACACCAGCTTCCTTCAAACTCGTGTCGGCTGCTCTCGCCATTTTACACGCTGAAGCCTCGCATGGATTGCATCACCTTCAGGCCGCGAAGGAGGCGTAGGGAGAATGCTTTCGGTTGCTTGGCTACAGGCGCCCGGGTGGGCCAGAGGGGTCGCTGGAGAACGACGAGTTCCCGAACAGTACACCGATCTACACCCACTATCCCTCGGGTAAGGGTGGCCTAATGAAGGCCTGACCCCGTGGACGCTCTGGCCGTGACCGGTTACGGCGAGTCTGGGATACCAACCTCCCAGTCACGTGACGAGCGGACTGCAAGAACGGCGGTTTATTCCGCTCCGCCACCAGAGCGGCCCATTAATCGAATTTTATTATAAGGAAATAAAAAACAGTGCAATAATAAAATCAGTGCAATCAGTGGGTATTAATTTAGATCAAATAAACATATTGTAACGTACATGAATCAGTAGACACGTTGGCCCTTGGCTAACGGGTCGAACCCTTTAGTCGACTGGTTAACGGTGTCGCTTGCGGAGTGGGAGATACGGGTTCGCGTCCCGGCTGTGGCGACGGTCTCCCAGACTGCCCCCCGTATTCACTACAATATGTATACATGTAAACAAAAAATCAGTTATCTATTATCTATCTATCTAATCTATTATTATTAGAGTAATATATACAAGTACACAATATAATGTGCTCATAATCAGGGTGGAGCATCTTTCTTTTTGCCATACCTCTGGGCTTCAAGTGCAGCCCTCCACTCAGCCAGAGTCATGGTGGCTGTGGCCTGGCAGTACCAATTACCAAAGTCCTGCCTGTGGGTGTCAGGGTGCCACTCCCTCTGCCACTGCTTGCAGGGTGTCGAGAATCACCTTCGTGGTCCTCGTCCCCGAGTCCGTTGATGTGAAGAAAACAGCCACCACGTCTTAGGAGATTAAAACTATTTTATTGAGTACAGATCTGGAGACACACTCTTTGTGTGTGAGCTTCTTTATATGCTAAACCTCCCTTGTTCATTCATCACACATGACCTTGATTTTCCTGTCCACTATGTTTGGTCAATGCTCCCTTTCATGGTTGAGCTTTAGGGAGTGCTCATCCTGTCCGGACCTGCAACTCTTAAGCGGGGGCCCTCCTTGCACCAGACACGGTATCTCTCCCAAGGCCTCAGAGGAGGGGAACCCCACACATTCCGTGCGAGGTATGCAATATATTTTATCGACATGAATGTGTCTTTCTTCACCCTCTGTTCTGGTTGCACACATTGGTTACATACAGAGTAATACAAATAATACCTTGGTTACATACATAGTGATACAAATACACTCGGGTTATATGTAATATCAATCAACAAGGGGATGGTGACACTCTTCCTTGTGTAGTTCCTTTTCTTTCTTTCTTTTGTTGCCACTCTGCTCCTCCTCTTGTCTTTTCTTCTTGTGATAGTGCTGGGTGGTATAAGGCACATCTGCAGGTGGTCCTGCAGGTCTGGAAAGAACCACAGGGGCCAGAGATTGGGAGGCAGGCAGGAGAGGTTTGGAGGCAGGCAGGAGAGGTTGGGGTGCAGGCAGGAGAGGTTGGGAGGCAGGCAGGAGAGGTTGGTGTGCAGGTTGGAGAGGTTGGGACACAGACAGGAGAGGTTGGGGTGCGGGTTAGAGAGGTGGGGACACAGGCTGGAGAGGTTAGGGTGCAGGTTGGAGAGGTGGGGACACAGGCTGGAGAGGTTAGGGTGCAGGTTGGAGAGGTGGGGACACAGACAGGAGAGGTTGGGGTGCAGGCTGGAGAGGTTGGGGTGTAGGTTGGAGAGGTTGAGTGCAGGGTGGAGAGGTGGGGACACAGGCTGGAGAGGTTGGGGTGCAGGCTGGAGAGGTTGGGGTGTAGGTTGGAGAGGTTGAGTGCAGGGTGGAGAGGTGGGGACACAGGCTGGAGAGGTTGGGGTGTAGGTTGGAGAGGTTGAGTGCAGGGTGGAGAGGTGGGGACACAGGCTGGAGAGGTTGGTGTGCAGGTTGGAGAGGTTGGGACACAGACAGGAGAGGTTGGGGTGCGGGTTAGAGAGGTGGGGACACAGGCTGGAGAGGTTGGGGTGCAGGTTGGAGAGGTGGGGACACAGGCTGGAGAGGTTAGGGTGCAGGTTGGAGAGGTGGGGACACAGACAGGAGAGGTTGGGCTGCAGGCTGGAGAGGTTGGGGTGCAGGTTGGAAAGGTTGGGGTGCAGGTTGGAGAGGTGGAGACACAGGCTGGAGAGGTTGGGTGCAGGTTGGAGAGGTTGGGGTGCAGGTTGGAGAGGTTGGAGTGCAGGGTGGAGAGGTGGGGACACAGGCTGGAGAGGTTGGTGTGCAGGTTGGAGAGGTGGGGACACAGGCTGGAGAGGTTAGGGTGCAGGTTGGAGAGGTGGGAACACAGACAGGAGAGGTTGGGGTGCAGGCTGGAGAGGTTGGGGTGCAGGTTGGAAAGGTTGGGGTGCAGGTTGGAGAGGTTGGAGTGCAGGGTGGAGAGGTGGGGACACAGGCTGGAGAGGTTGGTGTGCAGGTTGGAGAGGTTGGGACACAGACAGGAGAGGTTGGGGTGCGGGTTGGAGAGGTTGGGACACAGACAGGAGAGGTTGGGGTGCAGGTTGGAGAGGTGGGGACACAGACAGGAGAGGTTGGGAGGCAGGCAGGAGAGGTTGGGGTGCAGGTTGGAGAGGTTGGGACACAGACAGGAGAGGTTGGGGTGCAGGCTGGAGAGGTTGGGGTGTAGGTTGGAGAGGTTGAGTGCAGGTTGGAAAGGTTGGGGTGCAGGTTGGAGAGGTGGAGACACAGGTTGGAGAGGTTGAGTGCAGGTTGGAGAGGTGGGGACACAGGCTGGAGAGGTTGGGGTGCAGGCTGGAGAGGTTGGGGTGTAGGTTGGAGAGGTTGAGTGCAGGGTGGAGAGGTGGGGACACAGGCTGGAGAGGTTGGTGTGCAGGTTGGAGAGGTTGGGACACAGACAGGAGAGGTTGGGGTGCGGGTTAGAGAGGTGGGGACACAGGCTGGAGAGGTTAGGGTGCAGGTTGGAGAGGTGGGGACACAGGCTGGAGAGGTTAGGGTGCAGGTTGGAGAGGTGGGGACACAGACAGGAGAGGTTGGGGTGCAGGCTGGAGAGGTTGGGGTGTAGGTTGGAGAGGTTGAGTGCAGGGTGGAGAGGTGGGGACACAGGCTGGAGAGGTTGGGGTGCAGGCTGGAGAGGTTGGGGTGTAGGTTGGAGAGGTTGAGTGCAGGGTGGAGAGGTGGGGACACAGGCTGGAGAGGTTGGTGTGCAGGTTGGAGAGGTTGGGACACAGACAGGAGAGGTTGGGGTGCGGGTTAGAGAGGTGGGGACACAGGCTGGAGAGGTTGGGGTGCAGGTTTGAGAGGTGGGGACACAGGCTGGAGAGGTTAGGGTGCAGGTTGGAGAGGTGGGGACACAGACAGGAGAGGTTGGGGTGCAGGCTGGAGAGGTTGGGGTGCAGGTTGGAAAGGTTGGGGTGCAGGTTGGAGAGGTGGAGACACAGGCTGGAGAGGTTGGGTGCAGGTTGGAGAGGTTGGGGTGCAGGTTGGAGAGGTTGGAGTGCAGGGTGGAGAGGTGGGGACACAGGCTGGAGAGGTTGGTGTGCAGGTTGGAGAGGTTGGGGTGCAGGTTGGAGAGGTTGGAGTGCAGGGTGGAGAGGTGGGGACACAGGCTGGAGAGGTTGGTGTGCAGGTTGGAGAGGTTGGGACACAGACAGGAGAGGTTGGGGTGCGGGTTGGAGAGGTGGGGACACAGGCTGGAGAGGTTGGGGTGCAGGTTGGAGAGGTGGGGACACAGGCTGGAGAGGTTGGGTGCAGGTTGGAGAGGTTGGGACACAGACAGGAGAGGTTGGGGTGCAGGTTGGAGAGGTGGGGACACAGGCTGGAGAGGTTGGGTGCAGGTTGGAGAGGTTGGGACACAGACAGGAGAGGTTGGGGTGCAGGTTGGAGAGGTTGGGGTGCAGGTTGGAGAGGTCGGAGTGCAGGTTGGAGAGGTGGGGACACAGGCTGGAGAGGTTGGTGTGCAGGTTGGAGAGGTTGGGACACAGACAGGAGAGGTTGGGGTGCGGGTTGGAGAGGTGGGGACACAGGCTGGAGAGGTTGGGGTGCAGGTTGGAGAGGTGGGGACACAGGCTGGAGAGGTTGGGGTGCAGGTTGGAGAGGTGGGGACACAGGCTGGAGTGGTTGGGGTGCAGGTTAGAGAGGTTGAGGGGCTGGTTTTGGTTGCCTGGAGAGGTGGTGTGAGAGCTATAAGGACAGGCAAGCTAAGACCAGCAGATGGAGCCACTGGCAGGCTATGTCTCTGCTTCAGTTGGGACGTCCCTGCAGTGTTAGGGGGCAGAACAAAGACATGGGGATTTGCCACACTGCCGCTAGGCACACAGGGTTGGCCTTTCCTCTTAACTGCAGTAGGCAGGCTCTCTGGGCCTCAAGTTGGTGGTGTTTGGAGTAGAGATGCCTTGCTCCAGCACACTCTTCTTCTGCGTTCTTTCACGTCCGCAGTAGCTAAAAATATTCCAAGCAGTATGTTTTATATACATTACATTACAGTCATTTAGCCGACGCTTCTATCCCAAGCCACTTGCAATAAGTGCATCGTTTAGCATGGGAAATCAGGAGAACTACTAGTCATCAGAGGTCATAAGTGCATCTTCTCTCTAAACAAGCATTAAAGAGCAAAACCAGTGCTAAAGTAAAAGTGCAAGAAAGATATTTTTTTTTTAAATGAGTGAATACAATAAGTGCTAAGAACAAGTAACAGGGTAGTAGTTCTTAAAGAGGTGAGCTTTCAACCTGCGCCGAAAGACATCAGTGGGGAGTTCGTTCCGCCACTGTGGGGCCAGGACAGAACCGAGCCGCGACCGGGTCGATCGGCAGCAGGGGCCTCTGAGCGACGGGGCAACCAGCAGAGCGAAGTGGTCGGGCGGGGGTGTAGGGCTTGACCATGGCCTGGAGATAGGAAGGAGCTGTTCCTTTCACTGCCCTGTAGGCTAGCACCAGAGTCTTAAAGCCAGTGTAGGGACATGAGAAGGGGAGGTGTGTGGGAGAACTTAGGGCGGTTGAACACCAGACGAGCTGCAGCTTTCTGAACAAGCTCCAGAGGTCTGATGGCGGACGCCGGGGCGCCAGCAAGGAGGGAGTTGCCGTAGTCCAGCCGGGAGATGACCAGAGCCTGGATGAGCACCTGTGCCATCTCGTCGGTGAGGAATGGGCGAATCCTCCTGATGTTATAGAGGAGAAATCTGCAGGAGCGAGCAACCCATGCATCGTTTGCAGCAAACGACAGTTGGTCGTCCAGGATCACACCCAGATTCCTCACAGTCCGAGTTGGCGTCACCACGGCGTTGTCAGACCGGTCGCCTCCTCTTTACGCGTCTATGGACACGCTTCTGCAAGTCACTTATACGTGTTCATTGACACGTATCTCGCAGATGCCGCTAGGGGGCGCCCTGTAGCCTACTAGGTCTGTCATGACCAGGGTCATGACGCAATAGAATGTCAAAAATATTGAACAAAGATGGCGGAGCGATGCGAAGCGAAGCGAATCTTCTTAATATGTGAGTCGTAGCTAAATTTGCTATCTTCAGATTATTTTTTGACTCATATTAACGTTATATGCGAGTGGATACTATATTTAAATTGAATGAATGTAAGCTAAATGAACGAAGTGTCAATGCAATCTCAATAAATTAGTCCCCACAATTTTGCATGCGATTTACCGAAAAACAATCGGAGTCTGGTAATGAGGAGTTTGTCTACTACTACTACTTTCGGCTGCTCCCGTTAGGGGGCGCCACAGCGGATCATCTGTTTCCATTTCTTCCTGTCTTCTGCGTCTTCCTCTGTCACACCAGCCACCTGCATGTCTTCCCTCACTACATCCATAAACCTCCTCTTTGGCCTTCCTCTTCTCCTCTTCCCTGGCAGCTCCATATTCAGCGTCCTTCTCCCAATATACTCAGCATCTCTCCTCCACACATGTCCAAACTATCTCAATCTTGCCTCTCTTGCTTTGTCTCCAAACCGTCCAACCTGAGCGGTCCCTCTAATATAATCGTTCCTAATCCTGTCCTCCTTCATCACTCCCAATGAAAATCTTAGCATCTTCAACTCTGCCACCTCCAGCTCCGCCTCCTGTCTTTTCGTCAGTGCCACTGTCTCCAAACCATATAACATAGCTGGTCTCACAACCATCTTGTAAACTTTCCCTTTAACTCTTGCTGGTACCCTTCTGTCGCAAATCACTCCTGACACTCTTCTCCAACCACTCCACCCTGCCTGCACTCTCTTCTTCACCTCTCTTACTTTGGACAGTTGACCCCAAGTATTTAAACTCAGATGTCTTTGTCACCTCCACTCCTTGCATCATGACCATTCCACTGTCCTCTCTCTCATTCACGCATAGGTATTCCGTCTTGCTCCTACTGACTTTCATTCCTCTTCTCTCCAGTGCATACCTCCACCTCTCCAGGCTCTCCTCAACCTGCACCCTACTCTCACTACAGATCACAATGTCATCCGCGAACATCATCGTCCATGGAGACTCCTGCCTGATCTTGTCCGTCAACCTGTCCATCACCATTGCAAACAAGAAAGGGCTAAGAGCCGATCCTTGATGTAATCCCACCTCCACCTTGAACCCATCTGTCATTCCAACCGCACACCTCACCATTGTCACACTTCCCTCATACGTATCCTGCACCACTCCTACATACTTCTCTGCAACTCCTGACTTCCTCATACAATACCACACCTCCTCTCTCGGCACTCTGTCATAAGCTTTCTCTAAATCTACAAAGACACAATGTAACTCTTTCTGGCCTTCTCTATACTTCTCAATCAACATTCTCAAAGCAAACATCGCATCTGTGGTGCTCTTTCGTGGCATGAAACCATACTGCTGCTCGCTGATCGTCACCTCTCCTCTTAACCTAGCTTCTATTACTCTTTCCCAAATCTTCATGCTGTGGCTGATCAACTTTATACCTCTGTAGTTGTTACAGTTCTGCACATCTCCCTTGTTCTTGAAAATCGGTACCAGTATGCTTCTTCTCCACTCCTCTGGCATCCTCTCACTTTCCAGGATTGTGTTAAACAATCTAGTTAAAAACTCCACTGCCATCTCTCCTAAACATCTCCATGCCTCCACAGGTATGTCATCAGGACCAACTGCCTTTCCATTCTTCATCCTCTTCATAGCTGCCCTCACTTCCTCCTTGCTAATCCGCTGAACTTCCTGATTCACTATCCCTACATCATCCAACCTTCTCTCTCTCTCATTTTCTTCATTCATCAGCCCCTCAAAGTATTCCTTCCACCTTCTTAGCACACTCTCCTCGCTTGTCAGCACATTTCCATCTCTATCCTTGATCGCCCTAACTTGCTGCACATCCTTTGCAGCTTGGTCCCTCTGTCTAGCCAATCGGTACAAGTCCTTTTCTCCTTCCTTAGTGTCTAATCTGTCATACAACTCACCATACGCCTTTTCCTTTGCCTTTGCCACCTCTCTCTTTGCTTTACGCTGCATCTCCTTGTACTCCTGTCTACTTTCTTCATCTCTCTTACTATCCCACTTCTTCTTTGCCAACCTTTTCCTCTGTATAATTTGCTGTACTTCCTCATTCCACCACCAAGTCTCCTTGTCTTCCTTCCTCTGTCCTGATGACACACCAAGTACCTTCCTAGCTGTCTCCCTCACTATTTCTGCAGTGGTTGTCCAGCCATCCGGCAACTCTTCACTACCACCCAGTGCCTGTCTTAACTCCTGCCTGAACTCCACACAACAGTCTTCCTTCTTCAACTTCCACCATTTGATCTTCGGCTGTGTCTTCACTCGCTTTCTCTTCTTGGTCTCTAAAGTCATCCTACAGACCACCATCCGATGCTGCCTAGCTACGTTCTCCCCTGTCACCACCTTGCAGTCTCCAATCCCTTTTAGATGGCGCCTTCTACATAAGATATAGTCCACCTGTGTGCACTTTCCTCCACTCTTGTACGTCACCCTGTGTTCCTCCCTCTTCTTGAAATATGTATTCACCACAGCCATTTCCATCCTTTTCGCAAAATCCACCACCATCTGTCCTTCCACATTTCTCTTCTTGACTCCATACCTTCCCATCACCTCCTCATCACCTCTGTTCCCTTCACCAACATGTCCATTGAAGTCGGCTCCAATCACCCCTCTCTCCTCCTTGGGTACCCTCTCCACCATGTCGTCCAACTCATTCCAGAATTCTTCTTTTTCATCCATCTCACACCCCACTTGCGGGGCATATGTGCTGATAACATTCAGCAATAAACCTTCAATTTCCAGCTTCATACTCATCACTCTGTCTGACACTCTCTTCACCTCCAGCACGCTCTTGACATACTCTTCCTTCAGAATTACCCCTACCCCATTTCTCCTCCCATTCACACCATGGTAGAAGAGTTTGAAGCCACCTCCGATACTCCTGGCCTTACTCCCCTTCCACCTGGTCTCTTGCACACACAGTATGCCTACCTTTCTTCTTTCCATCATGTCAGCCAGCTCTCTCCCTTTACCAGTCATAGTGCCAACATTCAAAGTTCCAACTCTCACCTCCACATGCCTACCCTTCCTCCTCTCTAGCTGCCTCTGGACATGCTTTCCCCCTCTCCTTCTCCTTCGCCCAACAGTAGCATAGTTTCCACCGACACCCTGCTGGTTAACAGTACCGGTGGCGGTCGTTGTTAACCCGGGCCTCGACCGATCCGGTATGTAAGTCTTATTTATGATCCGCATATTTGATTTGGCAAAGATTTTACGCCGGATGCCCTTCCTGACGCAACCCTCCCCATTTGTCCGGGCTTGGGACCGGCACTAAGGATGCACTGGCTTGTGCATCCTCAGCGGCTGGGTTGTAATGAGGAGTTTGTAATCCGGTAAAATGGCGCGCAAATCTCGCTATGGGGCAACAGCCAACTCTATAAAAAGGATGTCTGAATTAACATTTTACTTAAATATGTACTAGATGTAACATTACCTTGTGTGGTGGAAAAATTGTGGTGAATCCCGACCGATACAGCTCTGCCTAGACCTAGAAGACAGGATTGCGCCCCCAGTGGCCAGAAGACGGGATTGCGGCCCCAGCGGCAACTAATACGTGTCCATATACACGTATTTCGCTCTCGCAAAAACGTGTCCTCTGACACGTACGTATTGTGATGTAGTGTTGTTTACATGCGCTAGAACCCGCTAACAAACAGCGAGCGGGGCGTTACAGTGGCGGACCTTATGATCAAATTACCAAAAACAAAACTTGCCAGTCGCGATATAAAGTTTCAAATCAAGGGCCACACATGTCGCCCTTTGCTCAGCGATTGATTCAGAACCGCCCAACTAATCTCTCTCCAAATACAACGGCCTCAACATCAGTGCACAACACAACGCATAGGCCTACGTTCAAAAGGTAAAGAGGGCGCTCTTAAATAAAGTATAACCAGTGCAGCACAGCAGTCACCTCAGATCGCCATCAGCTCATCAGGCTAGTGAACAGTATGGACCAGCAGCCATCACATGAAGTTAAAGAAATATGTTATCTTGCTGCACTTGAACACGAAACCCAGGCGTCTCTCCTTGCGAATGAACGCCTCCTGTGAAAGTCTCCCGCTTGTTGGAGTTTGGAAAGTCTCTCCTTCTCAACCGAAACCAGGGCCAGCGATGAAAGGCGTCCTTGTCCGGTGCGATTTCGACTGAGGGGGTCTTCACTCTCTTCATCGCTGAAAAGGACCTCTCAACAGATACCGTTGTTGCTGGTATAGTTAAGGCTAGTTTTAGCAACTTTGTTGCCTCGGGAACGGGTTAAATAGAATAGAATAGAATAGAATAGAATAGACTACACTTTATTTGTCATTTGTGCATGCATACAATGAAATGCACTCTCTGCATTTAACCCCTCCTAGCTGTGTAGCTAGGAGCAGTGGGCAGCCGCCGTGCAGCGCCCGGGGAATGGTTTACCCTTTCCGGGTACTG
Source organism: Lampris incognitus (assembly GCF_029633865.1). Classification (NCBI taxonomy): domain Eukaryota; kingdom Metazoa; phylum Chordata; class Actinopteri; order Lampriformes; family Lampridae; genus Lampris; species Lampris incognitus. The sequence goes on from NC_079222.1 coordinate 35,959,089, forward strand.
ACAGCTGGGTAGACTGTGCCCGGGGATTTGAATTCAGAGTTTCCTTCTCCTAGCCTTCGCCTAAAGAGGCATCAACCCACAAGGCAGCAGGTGGATTTGAAATCACAGTTCCCCTCTCCTATCCCAATGTGTGGGCTGGACTGGGCACCATGGGCAGTACCACACAGGCATGCAGGAGGATCAGATCTATCAGTGAGGACGTCGTCCTTAGCCAAAGGGCCCTTGCTGAGGTAAGGTGCTACCCCTCTACAGCCTGCGGTTGCAGTTTAGCGTCTTACCCAGGACGTAAACCAAATCATGCTGAATGAGCCATCCACGTGTCACACTTTGCAATGAGGTGAATGAGTTCCGCGTAGTCACCACGGCTGAAAGAGTCCTTGCCTTCCTCACCGCCCCGAAATGCTATTTCTTGCTAAGCTA
>NC_079222.1:35959708-36044708 GCF_029633865.1 Lampris incognitus
CTCGCTCCCGTTTGCATTGTTAAAAGTTACTGCGTAAAAATTCTGTTGGTACATATATCTGAAAGTTACTGAATACATATTCTGTTTGTTACATATATCTGAAAGTTACTGAATACATATTCTGTGTTGTTACATATATCTGAAAGTTACTGAATACATATTCTGTGTTGTTACATATATCTGAAAGTTACTGAATACATATTCTGTTTTGTTAACTATATCTAAGTTACAACTGAAAGCTCTTATTTTTGCCCCAAAGAGTGAATAAATGCTATAATGCAATTTAAAATGCAGTTTCTACCGTTTCTATCAAATTGCAACCCCCCTCCCCCAAGATCAGGTGGAGGGGTCCTCAGGGTAGATCAAAAATACGCAGGGGGTCCAGGACCCCAAAAAGGTTGAGAACCACTGGTCTAAGTGAAGAAGGGAGGTTGGGGGGGGGGGAAATACACGTCAGATCGGATACCATCACAGAGGTTGCACCACACTTGGAGGGGGAAGACGGATCTCATTCTGGACTCTGCGCCGTCTTGGACCGAAGAACCCCAACCGTCCTGGACAGATCATCATGCAGTTCAGTGGCAGGCACTACAGGGATGGACTCTGGCGAACCACCGAGCATCAGCCCATCTGCACGAAAAGCTGTATGGCCGAAAGTTGTACAAGCAAGGAAGGCAGGTCTCGAGACCATGTTCCGGGGCCCTTATGCTTTCGTCAATGGACGCGTCACTCCACAGCCAGAATTAACCTGGGATTTGAATCCTACGAGCAAGTGAGTTTTGATTAGGAAAATTAACAAGCTCAAGGTTTTGCTACCATAAAAAAACAGTATCTATTAGGTAAAACAAAAACTTTATTCTTGTTGTATAACAGTTCCGGTAATTCATCTTCATTTTTTTGTGTTTTGTGTTATATGTTTCGTTTAAAAAAAACGACATCTCTCTTCTATCTGTTAATGCAAGGGGTCTAAGACATAACAAAAAGAAAAAGCTTTTTTTTTGTTCTGTAAAGGGGAGCATGCTAATGTTGTTTTTCTACAAGGAACGCATTCTTGATTTGGAGGTATTAATTTTTGGTCTAAACAATGGGGAGACGAAGCTTCCATGGCGCCTCAAGATCAGCAGGGGTCGCCATCCTTCTGAAAAACTTCAAGGGTCAGATTAAACATCCCTTAAGGCAGATGTTAATGGTCATCGGCTGCTTCTTATCCTGACCCTAGACAATTGGAAATTCATTCATAATCTCATTTACACAACAGGAAACTTTTTGTAAATAGTTTTGAGCAACGGAATTAAGCACAATGCCTAATAGTCTGTTGTTGAAGCAGAGTAGAAACAGAGCCTTTGTAAATAACTGCAGTCGTGATATGACTCTAAAACCGTTTGAGTCAAAATTCACGACTCCAGTGTCTTGTCATATCGCACCATGGAACAACACTTGGGCATAATGTGTCTCCCTAGGAACGAGGCTCTTAAAGAGATGCGCGAGAGCAACAAGGAATTGCTGAAACTGGAGGCGATGAAAAGCATTGTTGGGGTGAGTAGACTGGGGACCTTACAGAATGGACAAAAATGGTGTAGGAACACACGCAAGGATTAGTTCATTGCCTTTGATACAGTTTCATACCCCCCCTCCCCCAAAAAAGTCTGTTTAATATAGAAACAGAGCATGACTGATAAGAGGTCTAATTTTTGTTATAAATCTTTTTTTCTTCTTCAGTTGATCGCTAAAGGGAAATGCGTCTGAGTTGTTTCCAGCTGCTGTGAGGAACGTTGCCAGTAAGGACACTGAGGTAAGTCATCAACAGGAAATGCAGCCCTGCGGTCCTATGTGGTAAGTCCTCTGATTACTAAAAGTTAAAATAATCGTTGATTATAGGATGCACCTTGCAGACATCTCTTATGAGAGACAAACTCACACCCGGGACTGATTAGCTTGATGTGCCAGTGAAAGGAAATTATTTAAAATAGTTTGATGGGATATCGGTATCAGGGGTTGGACTTCTGATGTTGGATTACATTTTCTGTCAATTCACAGCACATAGCTTGCTTCCATTATGGCTCTATTATGTACGCCGTTGATATCTAGCTATTCGAGTATAAGAGGAGGGCTTGTGAGTACTAGTGTAAACTACTAATAAGACACGTTAGCCCCTAGCTAACGGGCCTGACCCTTTAGCCGAGCAGTTAGTGATGTCGCCTTGTGGTGCAGCACACCCCGTATCGAATCCCGCACCGGGCAAGAAAATAACCGGTTACATTCTTGCAAGAATGTAACCGGTTACATTCTTGCAAGAATGTAACCGCAAGGCGACATCACTAACCGCTCGGCTAAAGGGCCAGACCCGTTAGCTAGGGGCTAACGTGTGTTATTAGTAGTTTACACTAGTGATGGTTTAAAAGCATCAATACAGACAGATCTCCGTTACACCCAGAGTAAATTGGTCTTTGAAATTATTTTAAATGGCTTCCTTTTATTTTTTTGGTTTCCCATATTTTCCTAATTATGAGTAAAATAGTCCGTAGTTCATTTTACATAGCATTGTGGACTACATTGTAACACCACTAACTGTTATTACGGAATAGTCAGAAGGGCCTTTACTGCCTCATTAATACCTAACCTACTCCACAAAATAATGTATAAGTGTGGGACACGGTCTTCATGGACTCGCTCACACACAGTTCCGTACTGAGAATGACCCCACTCTCAACAACAGCGCGATGGGGGCTGCCATACCCAAGCCTGTGAATATTGATTGGCGGCAGCGGAGGCAACAGGAAGTATGAGGGGCAGGCTGAAGCCAGGCGCTGTGTGCAAGGCCCGCAGCGGAAGCAGCTCGTGGCTGGGTACCGGGAGCAGGCGGGTGGATGTAATTGGCAGAAGAAAGCCCACAGTCACGTCTCCTCTCTCAACACCAGCTGCTAAGGTAGCGTCAGGTCTCCGGCTGCCATTTCTCCTTCTCTTCCGAGCCAACCCATTCTCTTCATCTGTATCTTGGTGAAAAATGCCCTCCCTTCACGCCCTTTCTCCCAAATTCCACATCAATTGCACAAAAATGTTATGATAAGATCTACCTAAAGCGACCGTGAGCGGTCAGAATGACGGCTAGTAATTCGTGCGTGATCGCGCGCGTCATGTCAGTATTTATGACGTGTGTAAGTCGCATCATTTCCTTGGTGGTGTTCGTTGCTCTGTTCCAGAAACACACTAGCGCCCCCCAGTGCACAGAACTAGTCTAAACTTGATGTGTGATGAGGTCCAACATGTCTGGTTACAGACGCACCATGACCACCACCGAAATGTTGCAGTGTTTACAGTCGTTGGACAGCGGCCATTTTAAATTGTTTAAAAAACAGTATTAAAGTTGTTAAAATGTTAATTTTGCTGTCAGCTAGTTTCATAACAGACACACTAACATATGTAATGCATTAATATCTCAGCTAGGTATTGATCTTGATAGAATATGGAGTTTAAAAATCGGCGGTCATGCTGACCGCCTATGGTCGTTTTAGGTAGGAGTGAAATCCCGGTCGTTCTCTGACCTCTTCACTCATTCATTATTATTTTGTGCCGTTATGTGTTCTTTTATTCTCTGTAGACAGGAATCACCTCTGCTTTTCCGCCCTTCCCCACCTGGATAACTGTAAGTACGCAGAGGACTGACCTCTCCTGCTCAGTTTCCACCGGTATTTCACAAGCAGAGAAAATATTAGTTCAGGCTTTCCTGTGAAAAGACAGGGGAAGTTGGAAGTCAGGGCACAGAATGGGGGGCAGATAACAATGGTCATCTGTCAAATCCAATAGCGCTCATAAGCTCACTGCCTGAAATAACTCTGGATTTGGACTGCAGCTCGTGATGTCAGACAGGAACGATCGGGGTTTCAATACTCGCTTCCTTTCTACCCTTTAAAAACAACAAACTCAAGTCGGGGCTGCGTGTTTTCTTGCACATAATGGTTCAATTTTCTCCTTCCAAAGAAGTTTATTATGTCTTCCAGTAGGTGGGGAAAAAAGCAGCAAGCCCTGCAGTATCTACTACTACTACTACTACTACTACTACTACTTTCGGCTGCTCCCGTTAGGGGGCGCCACAGCGGATCATCCGTTTCCATCTCTTCCTGTCCTCTGCATCTTCCTCTGTCACACCAGCCACCTGTATGTCCTCTCTCACCACATCCATAAACCTCCTCTTTGGCCTTCCTCTTCTCCTCTTCCCTGGCAGCTCCATATTCAGCATCCTTCTCCCAATATACCCAGCATCTCTCCTCCACACATGTCCAAGCCATCTCCATCTTGCCTCTCTTGCTTTGTCTCCAAACCGTCCCACCTGAGCGGTCCCTCTGATGTAATCGTTCCTAATCCCGTCCTTCTTCATCACTCCCATCAAGCCCTGCAGGATAAACAGCATATTTTACGTAGCCCATTCGTGTCCCTACGTTGTTTTCTCGATGTGCATGAGTGTCACTTCACGGAGTATTTCAGTTTTCTGCTGTTGGATTGTCTTTCGCAGCTCAAGAAGCTTGTATATGTTTACCTGGTGGGGGATGCAGAGGAGCAGCAGGACCTGGCTTTGCTGTCTATCAGCACCTCTCAGAGGGCCCTCAAGGTAGTATGTCCACACTCCTAGTTGTTGACTATCTCTCTCCATCCCCAAGAGTTACAAAGAATACAATTCAATACAATACAATACGATACGATACAATACAATACACTTAATTTGTCATTTGTACATACTTACAATGAAATTCACTCTGCATGTAACCCATCCTATTGTATAGGAGCAGTGGCCAGCTGCAGCACCTGGGGACCAACTCTAGTTCTTCTTTCCACTGCCTTGCTCAGGGGCACAGGCAGGAGTATTAACCCTAACATGCATGTCTTTTTGATGGTGGGAGGAAACCGGGGCACCCGGGGGAAACCCACCGCAGACACGGGGAGAACATGCAAACTCCACACAGAAAGGAACCGGGATGGCCCGGGGTTCGAACCCAGGACCTTCTTGCAGTGAGGCAACAGTGCTGACCACTGGGCCACCGTGCCGCCCATACACACGACGTTTTGAATATGGTTGCATGTGCCTACCTGCTTCACATCATTGGTGTATGTCAGCATGCTGAGTCATTGAGATAGTGTGGTGCTATAGGAAACATCGTTTGTTGCATGCTCAGGTATATTCCCCCCCCCCTTTTCTCCCCAATTGTGTCTGGCCAATTACCCCACTCTTCATATCCCTTCTATGTACTTTGTATGAATACACAGAAGGGGTATGCTTTAATTCCCAAGTCCACCGTGTTTCCGTGTCAGGTAAATAAATGCTGTATATTGGGCGCCAGTTTTCTCTTAAAGGCTTTTCTCTGGTCTGTAGCTGTGATCCAGACCAGAAGGAAGAGCTCACTGAAGCGATCGATAAACTACTGAAAGACAAAAGCACACTCAAGTATAAACAGACCACGACAACAGCTTTACTTTGGACGCGCTCACGTCTCTGAGTATATGCACCGCTAGAGGGCGCCACAGTCAAGCGCTTGACTCCTAGCCCTCCACCTCTCAGCTCATTCAGCAATGCCATGGTTTGTTAACACCCACTTAAACCCACACGTCTTCACATGCTCCTTGTTAAGTGCCCATTTAGAGGGCATTTTCCTACAGGGGCACGTGGCATCTGAATGTTCTCCAAGGCTCATTTCTCTTCAGCCCCCCCCCCCCAAATTGTCTGGTAATGAGGTAGATCCCCAAATTCTGTTTTTTAAGGTAGTCATAGATACAGTACAGATTGCTGTTTAGATTGTCAGTGAGCTCCACGTTGGTTTAAGGAGGTCACAGTGAATGCTATTACGTGTGCTTAAATGGCGGTTTCACGTGGGAGGGGGGGGGTGGCTTATTTAATGTAGAGGTACGGGAGAGTCCTGCGCGCGTGTTTGTAATTATGCATCTCCCAGCAAACACCTGTCATTTTAGAAACGCGGCCTATCAGTTCAGACCGAGGGGTGAGACAGTTCACCGCCAGATATGAAGCATATTTAGCCAAAGACACTAAGGGAGACAGATGACTCCTTTGTTAGTGCAGCTCCCATTCACACACTGAGGACGAGGAGGACGGGCGTTACCGTTACACACACCTACCAGCGGCCCAGCACAATTGATAAATGGAGAAGACAGAGAAGAACATAGTTAATAGCTCTCTTGCAAACAGTTTAATAATGCCAGGATTATTCTGTCTAGTGAGGTGGCGTAACCGAGGTCCTCCTCCACGTCTCCACATCTCCGCTCTCTGACGGTGATAACGCGATGGGGGGGCGCGTTGCAGGAAGGTTGAGAGGAAATTTGCACCTTATCGCCTCTTATTTCACCTGCATATATGCAATTCTTGTGTATATATGTGAAGACTGTTGCGTTGTGGTGTTGTGATTCTGTGTTAAGTGCACCGAGAGAGCCACGAACCCGGAGTCACATGACATGTATATACGTGCAAACCAATAAACACGACTCTGGTCTGTGATTTCAGAATGATGATAAACATGAATCTGAAATCACACCTGAAGTATTCGCGGCACGTTATGTTTTCCTAATGATGTAAGTCCTACAGTGTTTATGTTTTCCTAATGATGTAAGTCATACAGTGCTTATGTTTTCCTAATGATGTAAGTCCTACAGTGTTTATGTTTTCCTAATGATGTAAGTCGTACAGTGTTTATGTTTCCTAATGATGTAAGTCCTACAGTGTTTCTGTTTTCCTAATGATGTAAGTCGTACAATGTTTATGTTTTCCTAATGATGTAAGTCGTACAGTGTTTATGTTTTCCTAATGATGTAAGTCGTACAGTGTTTATGTTTTCCTAATGATGTAAGTCATAGTGTTTCTGTTTTCCTAATGATGTAAGTCCTACAGTGTTTATGTTTTCCTAATGATGTAAGTCGTACAGTGTTTCTGTTTTCCTAATGATGTAAGTCGTACAGTGTTTATATTTTCCTAATGATGTAAGTCGTACAGTGTTTATGTTTTCCTAATGATGTAAGTCATACAGTGTTTATGTTTCCCTAATGATGTAAGTCCTACAGTGTTTCTGTTTTCCTAATGATGTAAGTCCTACAGTGTTTATGTTTTCCTAATGATGTAAGTCGTACAGTGTTTATGTTTCCCTAATGATGCAAGTCCTACAGTGTTTCTGTTTTCCTAATGATGTAAGTCGTACAGTGTTTATATTTTCCTAATGATGTAAGTCGTACAGTGTTTATGTTTTCCTAATGATGTAAGTCGTACAGTGTTTATGTTTTCCTAATGATGTAAGGCGTACAGTGTTTATGTTTCCTAATGATGCAAGTCGTACAGTGTTTATATTTTCCTAATGATGTAAGTCCTACAGTGTTTATGTTTTCCTAATGATGTAAGTCCTACAGTGTTTATGTTTTCCTAATGATGTAAGTCCTACAGTGTTTATGTTTTCCTAATGATGTAAGTCCTACAGTGTTTATGTTTTCCTAATGATGTAAGTCGTACAGTGTTTATGTTTTCCTAATGATGTAAGTCGTACAGTGTTTATGTTTTCCTAATGATGTAAGTCATAGTGTTTCTGTTTTCCTAATGATGTAAGTCGTACAGTGTTTATATTTTCCTAATGATGTAAGTCGTACAGTGTTTATGTTTTCCTAATGATGTAAGTCATACAGTGTTTATGTTTCCCTAATGATGTAAGTCCTACAGTGTTTATGTTTTCCTAATGATGTAAGTCGTACAGTGTTTATGTTTTCCTAATGATGTAAGTCATAGTGTTTCTGTTTTCCTAATGATGTAAGTCGTACAGTGTTTATATTTTCCTAATGATGTAAGTCCTACAGTGTTTATGTTTTCCTAATGATGTAAGTCCTACAGTGTTTATGTTTTCCTAATGATATAAGTCCTACAGTGTTTATGTTTTCCTAATGATGTAAGTCCTACAGTGTTTATGTTTTCCTAATGATATAAGTCCTACAGTGTTTATGTTTTCCTAATGATGTAAGTCGTACAGTGTTTATATTTTCCTAACGATGTAAGTCGTAGTGTTTATGTTTTCCTAATGATGCAAGTCGTACAGTGTTTATATTTTCCTAACGATGTAAGTCGTAGTGTTTATGTTTTCCTAATGATGCAAGTCGTACAGTGTTTATGTTTTCCTAATGATGTAAGTCCTACAGTGTTTATGTTTTCCTAATGATGTAAGTCATACAGTGTTTATATTTTCCTAATGATGTAAGTAGTACAGTGTTTATGTTTTCCTAATGATGTAAGTCATACAGTGTTTATGTTTTCCTAATGATGTAAGTCGTACAGTATTTATGTTTTCCTAATGATGTAAGTCGTAGTGTTTATGTTTTCCTAATGATGTAAGTCATACAGTGTTTATGTTTTCCTAATGATGTAAGTCCTACAGTGTTTATGTTTTCCTAATGATGTAAGTCATACAGTGTTTGTATTTTCCTAATGATGTAAGTCGTACAGTGTTTATGTTTTCCTAATGATGTAAGTCGTACAGTGTTTATGTTTTCCTAATGATGTAAGTCGTACAGTGTTTATGTTTCCTAATGATGTATAAGTCCTACAGTGTTTATGTTTTCCTAATGATGTAAGTCGTAGTGTTTATGTTTTCCTAATGATGTATAAGTCCTACAGTGTTTATGTTTTCCTAATGATGTACACTACCGTTCAAAAGTTTGGGATCACCCAAACAATTTTGTGTTTTCCATGAAAAGTCACACTTATTCACCACCATATGTTGTGAAATGAATAGAAAATAGAGTCAAGACATTGACAAGGTTAGAAATAATGATTTGTATTTGAAATAAGATTTTTTTACATCAAACTTTGCTTTCGTCAAAGAATCCTCCATTTGCAGCAATTACAGCATTGCAGATCTTTGGCATTCTAGCTGTTAATTTGTTGAGGTAATCTGGAGAAATTGCACCCCACGCTTCCAGAAGCAGCTCCCACAAGTTGGATTGGTTGGATGGGCACTTCTTTGAGCAGATTGAGTTTCTGGAGCATCACATTTGTGGGGTCAATTAAACGCTCAAAATGGCCAGAAAAAGAGAACTTTCATCTGAAACTCGACAGTCTATTCTTGTTCTTAGAAATGAAGGCTATTCCATGCGAGAAATTGCTAAGAAATTGAAGATTTCCTACCCCGGTGTGTACTACTCCCTTCAGAGGACAGCACAAACAGGCTCTAACCAGAGTAGAAAAAGAAGTGGGAGGCCGCGTTGCACAACTGAGCAAGAAGATAAGTACATTAGAGTCTCTAGTTTGAGAAACAGACGCCTCACAGGTCCCCAACTGGCATCTTCATTAAATAGTACCTGTTAGAGCCTGTTTGTGCTGTCCTCTGAAGGGAGTAGTACACACCGGTGTAGGAAATCTTCAATTTCTTAGCTATTTCTCGCATGGAATAGACTTCATTTCTAAGAACAAGAATAGACTGTCGAGTTTCAGATGAAAGTTCTCTTTTTCTGGCCATTTTGAGCGTTTAATTGACCCCACAAATGTGATGCTCCAGAAACTCAATCTGCTCAAAGAAGTGCCCATCCAACCAATCCAACTTGTGGGAGCTGCTTCTGGAAGCGTGGGGTGCAATTTCTCCAGATTACCTCAACAAATTAACAGCTAGAATGCCAAAGGTCTGCAATGCTGTAATTGCTGCAAATGGAGGATTCTTTGACGAAAGCAAAGTTTGATGTAAAAAAAATCTTATTTCAAATACAAATCATTATTTCTAACCTTGTCAATGTCTTGACTCTATTTTCTATTCATTTCACAACATATGGTGGTGAATAAGTGTGACTTTTCATGGAAAACACGAAATTGTTTGGGTGATCCCAAACTTTTGAACGGTAGTGTAAGTCGTAGTGTTTTTGTTTTCCTAATGATGTAAGTCATACAGTGTTTATGTTCTCCTAATGATGTAAGTCGTACAGTGTTTATGTTTCCTAATGATGTAAGTCGTACAGTGTTTATGTTTTCCTAATGATGTAAGTCGTACAGTGTTTATGTTTCCTAATGATGCAAATCGTACAGTGTTTATATTTTCCTAATGATGTAAGTCCTACAGTGTTTATGTTTTCCTAATGATGTAAGCCCTACAGTGTTTATGTTTTCCTAATGATATAAGTCCTACAGTGTTTATGTTTTCCTAATGATGTAAGTCGTACAGTGTTTATATTTTCCTAACGATGTAAGTCGTAGTGTTTATGTTTTCCTAATGATGCAAGTCGTACAGTGTTTATGTTTTCCTAATGATGTAAGTCGTACAGTGTTTATATTTTCCTAATGATGTAAGTCGTACAGTGTTTATGTTTTCCTAATGATGTAAGTCGTACAGTGTTTATGTTTTCCTAATGATGTAAGTCGTACAGTGTTTATGTTTTCCTAATGATTTAAGTCGTACAGTGTTTATGTTTTCCTAATGATGTAAGTCCTACAGTGTTTATATTTTCCTAATGATGTTAGTCCTACAGTGTTTATATTTTCCTAATGATGCAAGTCCTACAGTGTTTATATTTTCCTAATGATGCAAATCGTACAGTGTTTATTTTTTCCTAATGATGTAAGTCGTACAGTGTTTATGTTTTCCTAATGATGTAAGTCGTACAGTGTTTATGTTTTCCTAATGATGTAAGTCGTACAGTGTTTATGTTTTCCTAATGATGTAAGTCGTACAGTGTTTATGTTTTCCTAATGATGCAAGTGGTACAGTGTTTATGTTTTCCTAATGATGTAAGTCGTACAGTGTTTATGTTTTCCTAATGATGTAAGTCGTACAGTGTTTATGTTTTCCTAATGATGTAAGTCGTACAGTGTTTATGTTTTCCCAATGATGTAAGTTGTACAGTGTTTATGTTTTCCTAATGATGTAAGTTGTACAGTGTTTATGTTTTCCTAATGATGTAAGTCGTACAGTGTTTATGTTTTCCTAATGATGTAAGTCATACAGTGTTTATGTTTTCCTAATGATGCAAGTGGTACAGTGTTTATGTTTTCCTAATGATGTAAGTCGTAGTGTTTATGTTTCCTAATGATGTAAGTCATACAGTGTTTATGTTTTCCTAATGATGTAAGTCATACAGTGTTTATGTTTTCCTAATGATGTAAGTTGTACAGTGTTTATGTTTTCCTAATGATGTAAGTCGTACAGTGTTTATGTTTTCCTAATGATGTAAGTCATACAGTGTTTATGTTTTCCTAATGATGTAAGTCATACAGTGTTGGTTTACAATACGTTACTGGTGCGGTGGGCGTCTGTTGATTATGTTGAACGTGCAGTATGAATGTCATCATTGGGTCAGTATGTACTAAATCCCCACCAATGACAATTACTTTTTGGGGGGAATTCCCCCCCTTTTCTCCCCAATTACCGTCCCGGTCACTGCTCCACCCCCTCTGTGGAGTCGCCAGCCGCTTCTTTTCACCTGACAGTGAGACGTTTCACCAGGGGGACGTAGCGCATGGGAGGATCACGCTATTCTCCCCAGCTCCCCCTCCCTCGACTGACCAGAGGAGGCGCTAGTGCAGCGAGCAGGACATATACCCACATCCGGCTCCCCAACCGCAGACACGGCCAGTTATGTCTGTAGGGACACCCGACCAAGCCGGAGGTAACACGGGGGATTCGAACCAGCGATCCCGTGTCGGTAGGCAACGGAATAGACCGCCACACCACCTGGACGCCCCCAACGACACTTACTAAGGTATAGAGGTTTGTTTTATATTGAAAACACTAATTATTTAAATGTCGATGCACGCATATTCCAAACTGTGATCGGGTTATTTGGTTGCCTGCAGAGAAATGGGTGGAAGGTACAATCACAATATTTAATAGCGTAAAGACATCTGTAGGTTGTTAACACTCGAGATTTTTTCTGCCTACGAGGTTTATAAATCAATTCATCACCAAATTAGTAACCCCCAACCCCCCCCCCACAGGTAATTACTGTGTAGTTTATGTCACCGTGTTGGCTGTAGAAAAAAGGAAGCGTTCAGTTATCCTTCAGCCCGTGTCGTTGTCCGAGCCTGCAGACGTTTCCCTTTAAAGACGTGTTCCTGGGACTAAATAGCTGTGACACACAAAGGCCTGCTTACAGGCAGGACGGCTTAAAGACAAGATGGGGGGCGGGGGGGGAGGGTAGGAGGGGGTGACAGAGACGACGTAGGAGTTTGTGCAGCTGTTTTACCGTGATGGATCTATTATCCAGCCATTACAAGATAAATGATCGATCCCTCCCATCCTCCGCCCTACTCCTTCTGCAAAATTGAAATGAGAACAGAAAGGAGGGGCACGACGGTGGGGAGGGGGGGTACTATGATTAGGGGCTAGGTGAGATGCCCATTAATTTAAGAGAAAAGGAGGGAGGAGAGAAAGAGGGATCCGAGGGGAGGGTAGGCCAGCCCCACAACGGGCCATCAATCAAAAAGGCGCATGTTGTCTCTGGCGTGATGACCCAGCACTCTCTGCCTCCCTGCTACCCTAATTAGAATTCATAGCAAAATAGATGCAAGGAAACGGTTTGGACCCTTCATAATTTTATAGGAAATTTATTGTTATTAGAAGAACCATTTGCTTAGTGTGATTTTTCCATTACCGGCTTGTCACGCGGGGTAGATAATATGGCCGAGATGGAAGAGGAGGGGGAGGAGGCGCATGAACTCCGTAGATTGGGGTGTCAGTTTTGTTGATGGTGCATATAGTTTACCTTGGAGCTGCGTCTAATGGGGGAAGTTTGTGGAGAACGTGCAGCGCCGGAGAGCAGAGACGCACCTGCCCGGAGACACAGCTGACTGCAACGGCCTTGGAGACAGGAAAGACCCGGGGGAGACACACGAGGAAAACGGCACATAACCACACAGCCAGTGGAAAGCGTGCGTTAGCGTACCCCCCTGAAGGAGGGCCGTCCGTGATAGACTGCTTAAAATAGGAGCCACGTTATGCAACGAGCAGCTGTGCGTTTGCAGACCACCTGCGAAAATGATTAAACATTTTGAATTAACTTGCGTCACAATTGTCTCCCTTTTGCGCTCCAGTTGTACCCGGCCAATTACCCCACCCTTCCGAGCCGTCCCGGTCGCTGCTCCACCCCCCCTCTGCCGATCCGGGGAGGGCTGCAGACTACCACATGCCTCCTCCCATACGTGTGGAGTCGCCAGCCGCTTCTTTTCACCTGACAGCGCAGCCCAGTATCACGCCAAAGCGTGTAATACACACGCCGGTCCAGACGTGTCATTGTCACGGTTTGCCTCGCTCAGGCGTGAAAAGTACACGCCTGTATGAAGGCGCCGTGCTATCTCTGATTGGCTAACCCTATCCCTAACCCTAACCTTAACCAACCTAACCAACGGAGGTAACGAGTACTAGCCAATCAGAGAATGAGTTCCCGAAAAACGGGTATGAAAAAAAAATCACGCAACCCCCCTAACCCTAACCTGCCCTCACCTCTTAATCGTCGCCCCCTGCTGGCACTGCACCTTCATACAGGCGTGTACTTTTCACGCCTGAGCGAGGCAGACCGTAACACTGACACGTTTGGACCGGCGTGTGTATTACACGCTTTGGCGTAATACCGGGTTGGACAGTGAGGAGTTTCGCCAGGGGGATGTGGCGCGTGGGAGGATCACGCTACTCCCCACCAGTCCCCCCCCGAACAGGCGCCTCGACCGACCAGAGGAGGCGCCAGTGCAACGACCAGGACACATACCCACATCCGGCTTCCCACCCGCAGACACGATCAGTTGTGTCTGTAGGGACGCGCGTCCAAGCTAGAGGTAATAGGGGGATTCGAACCAGCGATCCCCATGTTGGTAGGCAACGGAATAGACAGACACGCTACCCGGACGCCCTCTTGGTACCTTACAAAAATATGACAACATCAGCTAGAGTACTGTCGTATGAGAGTCGACTAATAATAATGTGTCTGAATCAGTGGACACATAAAAGGAAGTAGACAATAACAGGAAGTACTTGTGATTTAGATATTTGTCTGTCTTGGTTATTAACATTCTTTATCACGTCGGAAATACTTACGATCATAAGGTTCCTGCAGCATCACTATTTTATTTTATTTTTTGGATTTTGAGATACTTCATTGAAATTCCTCTCTGCATGTGACCCATCCTAGCTGTGTAGCTAGGAGCAGCGGGAAGCCGCCGTGCAGGACCCGGGGACCACCTCCATCCAGCTCGTGTTGCCCTGCCTCGGTCAGGGGCACAGGCAGGGGTATTAACCCCAGCATGCGTGTCTTCTTGGTGGTGGGGGAAACCGGAGCGCCCGGAGAAACCCCACCGCAGGCGCGGGGAGAACACGCAAACGCCACACAGAGGACGACCCGGGATGACCCCCCCCCCCCAGGACTGGACAACCCCGGGGTTCGAACCCAGGACCTTCTTGCTGTGAGGCGACGGCGCTAACCCCTGCGCCACTGTGTGCCGCGACCCCACTATCGCGTTGGCAGTACTCTGTAAGTACTCACTGATGGCTTGTATGACTGCATAGAGTGTAACGACGCTACTACGTACTCGTACCCAGACTCCTGTACAGGTGATGCAGTAAATCTAACTTGAAAACACCGCCGTGAGGGCATAACGTGTTCCAGTGATTTCCTACAATTCATCTTTTTTTGAAATTTCCGAAGCTCTGTAGATGTCAAAGAAGCTAATCATCGCTTGGATTTAAGATCCACAATTGCCAATGAAACTATAGACAACACGCGCACGCGCGCACGCGCGCGCGCACGCGCACAAAATCAATGCAGGCTCATGGCAGGGTTGATGGCTAAACGCACAGGGTTCCCAGAGGGGCCACCAGAGGCCCGTCTGCTCTAATTGGAGATGCTGGATTCTGCTCCCTTCCCCTTCTTCTCCCCCCTCCGTTTCCCGCCGTGTCCCCACGTTAATGCGCTTTGCATATTAATACACGGCCGTGTCAGTCAGTCAGTCAGTCAGTCAGTCAGTCAGTCAGTCAGTGAGCCAGCAGGCAGTTTGGAGGGAACATGCAACAGCAAATGGGTTTTTTCTTCTACCAGAGTTGATTCTTGGCGCCCCCGGCTGGTTCTGCCTCCCCTCTCCCTCCGTCCTCCTCTCTCATGGATGGGACATTAATTAAATTAAAATATCAGTGGTGGTAAAACCTAGCTGCACACGTTTTATTGGTGCATTTCTTGCACAGTGCTTTATGAAATTTGTTAACAAAAAAACATAAAATGATGGGTGTCCGGGTATGCGGGTCTAATCTGTTGCCTACCAACACGCGGGCTCGCCGGTTCGAATCCCCGTGTTACCTCCGGCTTGGTTGGGCGTCCCTACAGACACAACTGGGCGTGTCTGCGGGTGGGAAGCCGGATGTGGGTATGTGTCCTGGTCGCTGCACTAGCGCCTCCTCTGGCTAGTCGGGGTGCCTGTTCAGGGTTGGAGGGGAGAACCGGGGGGAATAGCGTGATCCTCCCACACGCTACGTCCCCCTGGTGAAGGCAGGGCGGCACGGTGGCGCAGTGGTTAGTGCGGTCGCCTCACAGCGAGAAGGTCCAAGGTTCAAACCCCGTGGTTGTCCGACCTTGGGGGTCGTCCCGGGTCGTCCTCTGTGTGGAGTTTGCACGTTGTCCGCCTGGGTGCTCCGGTTTCCTCCCACAGTCTGAAGACATTTAGGTCAGGTGACTCGGGCGTATACTAAATTGTCCCTAGGTGTGTGTGTGTGTGGGCCCTGAGATGGCGTGGTGGCCTGTCCAGGTCTCCCCACCTGCCGCCCAATGACTGCTGGGATAGGCTCCAGTATCCCGGATAAGCGGCTTGGATAATGGATGGATGCATTACAAGTGGTGTCACTGAAAACAGTACACCTACCACCGTCCGCCTTCCCCAGGAACTGACCCCCGCTTACAGGGTAGCTAGTCACTTTTATAAAGCACTTTCATTTAGCTGTTAGCTTTCCTAAAGTAAAAACAAAAACAAACAAACAAACAAAAAACAAAAAACCTACACTTCAGTCTGAACCGTTAAACTTGACCGTTGACAGAGAGTACAGCAGTGTGACCAAAACAGCCCAGAGTGGTTTGGTAAGACAGAGACCCTCTCCAAGACCCTCTCCAAGACCCTCTCCAAGAGAGCTAGCTAACTGTAGGTGATATGTGACAACACATTATATGGCGTATTACAGATGAATGGCAATGCTAAATGCTAGCTTTCATTGACTTACAGACATAGACTACTGTTTATTTTTTTAGAATTTGCCCCCCCTTTTTCTCCCAATTGTATCCGGCCAATTGCCCGACTCTTCCGAGAGCATCCCGGTCACTGCTCCGCCCCCTCTGCCGATCCGGGGAGGGCTGCAGACTACCACATGCCTCCTCCGATACATGTGGAGTCGCTTCTTTTCACCTGACAGTGAGGAGTTTCACCAGGGGGCATGTAGCGCGTGGGAGGGTCACACTATTCCCCACAGTTCCCGCTCCCCCCCTGAACAGGCGCCCCGACCAACCAGAGGAGGCGCTAGTGCAGCCACCAGGACAAGTACCTACACCCGGTTTCCCACCCGCAGAAACGGCCAATTGTGTCTGAAGGGACGCCCGACCAAGCCAGAGGTAACGGAGATTCGAACCAGCGATCCCTGTGTTGGTAGGCAACGGAATAGACCACCACGCTACCCAGACGCCAATAGACAATTGTTTTACATTGATAATCATGTTTTTATTAGGTTGCCCCATTGTCTTCGACAAGGTGCCATGAACCTGTAGATCATAAGCATTTTGCAATCCATAAACATACTTATTTGTTTGAAATTAAAACGTGAGAGTCACTCTATATGGTGCCCATTATGATTGAACAGTTTTGTCTGCCACCTCTGGTATTGCATGTTTACCCCTGTTGGCCTGGGATTTGGTCCCACCAGGAGCTTTCTCCTGAGTGTACTTGCTCTAGCTCCTGGATCGCCACCTTGCCGTTGTGGAGAAGCTTGCGTGTACCAATGACCCCAAGAGCTATGCCCTCCGGAGCTTGGATCCTGGTAGGGTCACCCAAGGCGGATAGGTCAAGAGGGAGGTTCCAGACGAAGCATGATCTAACAAAGACCTCAACGGCGGAACTGGTGGAAGATGTCTTCAGGTCACAATGCCAGTGAAGGTGGACGAAGGCTGCAACAGAGGGTGGTCCCCAATCATCTTGGATCTCCATGCCATTGGACTCTATCATGCGCAGGTGTCCTCACGGGACAGTCATACTCAACCCCAAGTGACTGCCGATGATGATCTCCCACTCACCGTTCCTATTCCTTTGCTGAATGAAAAAAGCTCAATTTTTAAACATCTTTTGGAGAGGAAAAATTACCATACTTGAGGGTAGAGGTTTTCAAATTACCGTAACAACATGGTAAACATGGCAGTAGTTCAGCCATGTTTGGATGGTGTCATCATCATGGACATTTTATCACAGCTTTCTGCATTGGTGTGTGTTTGCATTGTGTTTCAGGGTGCTGAGTTTGATGAAACTTGTTAACAGGTATTCTATGACTCTTGACAACAAGAAGAAAGACCATGTGGAGGCCAAGCCCAGACCACAGAACGACACCAAACCTCTACTTCAGAGTAGGAACACTGCTATAAGTTGGGCAGGCAACCAAAACATACATCCATCCTTCCATTATCTATACCTGCTTATCTTGGTCATGGTTGCAGGGTGTTGGAGCCTGTTTCAGCATGCATAGGATGCAAGTCAGGCTCAACCCCTGGACAGGACGCCAATCCATCATAGGGTGCAACCAAAACATAAACCTACATGACTATCTCAAAGACTTTTGAGATAGTCACCCTTTCCTTTATCACCCTTTCCAAGGGTGATAAAATGCATTGTGGGTAATCCAATCAGAACCTGCAACCCTGAAATTAAGCTTAAGGGAAAATGTTGCAGTGCAGTTCAAACAAATGTAATACAGGTGTGTTGAACCTACTGACACACAAGCAGCCTTGAAGAGGGCAGGAGCGGTGTCTCGCGGCTGTCTCAGAAATCAAGGCTGCATGACAAATGATGTTTTTACTGCCCTCTGTCGAGGCACCCGTACGCACACAGAAACACACAACCCGCTTACTCCTGTAACGGGGGGCAATAATGTACTCCACAAATCACGTTTGTATACCAACACAAAACATGTGGAGACAGGACACACACATACCTCCCAGAGAAATCCCCAAGATTGGAAAATAAATAAGTGTGTAAGATAAAGAAGAGAGGGGATGCAGGTTTCCATCATCCGAGGGTCTCAAGGTTTCTGTCGCTGTGCAGCAGCAGGAGGATAAATGCCCCTAAATGAACGTGTTGATTAAGATGTGCCATGCTGTGTTTATACCGGAGAGAACCCAGCGACACCTTCCATCTTCATACACTCCCCAGTTCTCCGGGTCCAGCTGCCGCTGCAGACCCGGCTCCTCCTGCCTTCCCAGGTGTTGATGAAAAATGTCCATTTAGAGTTACAAATTCTTTGGAGCCCTAAGTGATTGTAAGGGTAGGATTTTTTTTTTTAGCTTGCACAGACAGGCATACCTCTTAAAAGATCCAGTCACAGACCACAACGTGGATTATAAAAGGCACAACAACAAGCCACTGAAATTACATTCATCAGTTCATTCAATAACTGAAAACATGAAAAAGCAAATTTGGTTAAAAAATTAAAACTTCTGGGAATCCGGCGTGGTGGTCTGTTCCGTTGCCTACCTACACAGGGATCGGCGGTTCGAGTAGCCGTGTTGCCTCCGGCTTGGTCGGGCGTCCCCTACAGACACAACTGGCGGTGTCTGCGGGTGGGAAGCCGGATGTGGTTATGTGTCCTGGTCGTTGCACTAGCGCCTCCTCTGGTCGGTCACTGGGGGGAATACCGTGGCCGGCTAAGAACACTCACACTTAGTTATACACGCAAACCACTGGGCACCACACATAGTTTATTCACAAATCCCACTAACAGAACGTTTTTTGCACCATACATTCCCCTCAAAACCGCCTTTTTGGATTTTGAAGTCCTCCGGTGTCTGTCTGCCTTGGGTTTCGCCACACGGGTCGGGTTCTGGTGCGCGAGCATAACAGAACGTCGGAGCCATTATGGACCCAGGCAAACCCAAGGGGCAGACGGTCCCTGTGACACCCCCGACCCGTAAGCCCCAGAGCCCCGTCCCCCTAGAGGCAGTAGTAAGAAGTCACAGCTGCCAACTTGACTCTCTCCACTCAGAGCTCACTACTGCCCTCACCCATGTCACCGGAGAGATCAGCGATCTTCAGTCCGGCTCCCAGGCCGCGACGAGCCAATTGTGTCTGTAGGGACACTCAACCAAGCCGGAGGTAACACGGGGATTCGAACCGGCGATCGCTGCACTCACAACAGCGGTCTCCAGGATGAGCGCCCACCCTGCTCTGGCCCCGGTCCCTGCCCCCAGCTCGGCCTCCGGATTCCCCATTCCTGGTCCCGACGTTCCTCCTCCTCCGAGTCAACCCCCACTGGACCCCCGGTTCGAGCCTAATCTTCCCTGCCCCAAGGCCTTCGGTGGGGAGATCGAGCTGTTCGGGGGTTTCCTTGGTCAGTGTGAGCTCCTGTTCAAACACCAGCCATCCAGGTATAGGACAGGAGAGACTAAGGTAGCCCTTGTTATGTCCCTCCTCACCTGCAAAGCCCTCAGCTGGGCCATAGCGGCGGTTGGCCATACCGAGCGGCTCGCCTCGGACTATGGTGCCTTCCGCCGCGAGTTCCGTCTGGTGTTCGACCACCCAGCTGACGGGCAGGACGCTGCCAGCCGCCTCCATTCCATCCAGCAGGGAGCCAGGTCAGTGGCAGATTATTCCTTGGAGGTGAGGATACTCGCGGCAGACAGTGCGTGGGTTGACACTGCGCTCAAGAGCGCGTACAGGAGGGGGCTGAGCGAGCCCATCAAAGACCTCATCGTTCGGGACCGCCCTGCCTCCTTCAACGAGCTCGTCACCCTCGCCCTCCTGATGGACGAACGGCTGCGGGAGCGGCGCCAGGAACGCGCCCCGCGCACTGGCCCCTCCCATAGACCAACCCCCGTCCGTCCTACCGGTGCCTTCCCTGGGTCAGCGTCCCGCGGGCTCTCTCCACCCTCACACTCCCCCTCGCATCCCTGGGTGGCTTCTGGATCCAGGGCGGAGGAGGAGCCCATGCAGTTGGGTCGGTCACGGCTCCCGCTGGAGGTTAGGGAGCAGAGGATGCGTGACCACCTCTGCCTCTACTGCGGGAGGTCGGGCCACTACATTAAGGCCTGCCCAACTCGCCCAAAAGACCCGGCTCCCTAGCGAGGGGTGTCCTAGTGAGCCTGACGACCCTTCCTCAGCCCCAGCCCAAGAAGGAGCACAACCAGCTGTTCCCGGTCACTCTCACCTGGGGTAACGACTCACTCTCTATTGGTGCACTCCTGGATTCGGGGGCGGACGAGTGTTTGATGGACATCTCGCTGGCCCGGCAGGCCGGCGTTCCACTCGTCCCCCTAGACACACCCCTCACAGCCCAAGATGGTCGTTCACTTGGTAAGATCACACACAGCACTGCTTCCCTCACCCTCACTCTTTCGGGTAATCACGTGGAAACTATGCGTTTTTTGGTTTTGCACGCCCCCACAGCGCCCCTGGTGTTAGGAAGACCGTGGTTGGAACGGCACGGTCCCCACATCTCTTGGTCTACTGCGCGGATCTTGGGTTGGAGCGTTGCATGTCATGCCAACTGCCTTCGCTCCGCCCACTCCCCGTCCAGCGGCCTCAGACCCGTGCCTCCTCCCACGGATCTCACTGGTGTTCCTCCCATTTATCACGATTTAGCCCCTGTATTTAGTAAGGACAGTGCACTTTCCCTCCCCCCTCACCGTCCCTATGATTGCGCCATAGATCTCTTTCCCGGGGCCGCCCTTCCCACCGGTCGGTTATATAACCTCTCCGTCCCGGAGAAGGAGTCTATGCGCAATTATATTACAGAGTCCCTGGCCTCAGGAATCATAAGGCCCTCATCTTCTTTTTTGTGGCAAAGAAGGAGGGCAGCCTGAGGCCTTGCATAGATTATCGGCTGTTAAATGACATCACGGTTAAAAATAAATATCCACTCCCCCTTATGAGTTCCACGTTCGAGCCACTCACTCACGCCACGGTGTTCACGAAGCTGGACCTGCGCAGCGCGTACCACCTGATGCGCATCCGGGAAGGGGATGGATGGAAGACGGCCTTCAACACCCACCTAGGACATTTCGAATACCTCGTTATGCCCTTCGGCCTCACCAACGCCCCGGCCGTCTTCCAGGCGTTGGTCAACGACGTGCTCCGGGACATGCTGAACACGTTCGTGGTGGTGTACCTGGATGACATCCTCGTGTTCTCCAGGACTAAGGAGGAACACCACCAGCATGCCCGCCTGGTCCTCCAACGGCTGCTGGAGAACAGGCTCTTCGTGAAGGCCGAGAAGTGTGTGTTCCACTCCGCCTCCGTGGAGTTCCTTGGCCACATCGTGGAGAGGGGGCTCGTCCAGGAAGACCCAAGCGGTGGAGGAGTGGGCACGGTCCACCAACAGGACGCAACTCCAGCACTTCCTGGGGTTTGCAAACTTCTACCGGTGCTTCATCAGGGGGTTCAGTCGTGTGTCCGTCCCCCTCACTGCACTCACCTCCACCCTCCGCCCCTTCTCCTGGACCTCGGAGGCAGAGGCCGCCTTCTCGGCCCTGAAGAGGCTGTTCACAACGGCTCCGGTGCTCGCTCACCCGGACCCGTCCAGGCAGTTCATTGTGGAGGTGGACGCATCGGACACGGGCGTTGGAGCCGTCCTCTCCCAGCGGTCGGAGAGGACCAGAAGATCCACCCGTGCGCCTTCTTCTCCCGGCGTTTTAGTCCTGCGGAGAAGACATCGGCAACAGGGAGTTGCTGGCTGTCCACGCATAGAGGAGTGGAGACACTGGATGGAGGGAGCAGGGCAGCCGTTCATCGTATGGTCCGATCACAAGAACCTGACCTACGTGCGGACGGCTAAGAGGCTCAACCCCAGGCAGGCGCGCTGGGCTCTCTTCTTCAGCCGGTTCGACTTCACCCTCACCTACCGCCCGGGCACCAAGAACGTCAGGGCAGACGCCCTCTCCCGTCTGTTTCCCGAGGGGTCCCCTGACGCCCCAGACACCATTCTTCCCCCGGCCCGGGTGGTGGGTGTCGTCACCTGGGCCATCGAATCGGTGGTGAGAAGGGCCCAGCGCGCCCAGCCCGACCCAGGCAATGGACCCCGGAACCGGCTATTTGTACCTCCCTCTGTCCGGCCCCAGGTGCTGGAGTGGGGCCACTCCAGCCGTTTTGCCTGCCACCCCGGTGTCCAACGAACGGCGGCCTTCATCCGCAGGGGTTTCTGGTGGCCCACCATGGAGGCAGACACCAGGGAGTTTGTGGCTGCCTGCACCACCTGCGCCCACAGCAAGGCTCTCCATCGCCCTTCAGCAGGTCTCCTGCAACCCCTTCCTGCCCCCGGCCGACCTGGTCCGACATTGCCTTGGACTTTATAACTGGCCTCCCCGTGTCTCAAGGCAATGACACCATTCTGACCATTGTCGACCGGTTTTCCAAGGCCGTCCACTTTGTTGCCCTCACCAAACTCCCCTCTACAGCTGAGACGGCGGACCTTCTCGTCTCCCACGTCGTCCGACCCCATGGGATTCCCCTGGACATTGTCTCTGACCGTGGTCCCCAGTTCACTTCTAAGGTGTGGCAGGCCTTCTGTAAGGGGATTGGGGCCACGGTCAGCCTCTCCTCCGGGTATCACCCCCAGACCAATGGGCAGGCAGAGCGGGCAAATCAAGCCCTGGAGGCGGCTTTGCGTTGCGTTACCACCAACAACCCCGCCTCCTGGAGCAAGTACCTGCCCTGGGTGGAGTACTCGCTCAACTCCATGGAGAGTTCGGCTACCGGTTTGTCCCCCTCGAGTGTTCCCTTGGCTATCAACCCCCTCTGTTCCCCCGTCAGGAGTTGGAGGTGGCAGTCCCGTCCCCATCTCCGCCGATGTCGGCGCGTTTGGAAGACCGCCCGGGCCGCTATGTTGCGAGCTACAGAGCGGGCCCGGCTTAGCACCAACCGGCGGAGAGTGCCGGCCCCAGCCTATCGACCTGGCCAGAGGGTATGGCTCCTGGCCCGGGACCTGCCCCTCCCTACCCTCAACCGGAAGCTGGCTCCCCGCTACGTCGGTCCCTCCACCATTGACCGCATCGTCAACCCTTCGGCGGTGCGTCTCCATCTCCCTACCTCACTCAAGATCCATCCCGTCTTCCATGTCTCGCGCCTCAAACCGGTAGCCTCCAGCCCCCTGTCTCCCCCTGTCCAAGCTCCTCCACCCCCCAGGGTCCTCGACGGTGGTGACATGGTCTGGCATGTCGACCGGCTGCTCGCCGTACGCCGCCGGGGGCGTGGGTACCAGTGCCTGGTGGACTGGGTTGGCTATGGGCCCGAGGACCGCAGCTGGGTTCCCCGGTCCTACCTGGCCGACCCCGCACTCCTGGAGGAGTTCCATCGGGCCCACCCCAACGCCATCGGACGGTCGCCCGGTGTCTCCCGTAGGGGGGGGGGTCCTGTTGTGGTTACACCGCCCCGAGCTGCCTCCCCGGCACGTTCAAGCCAGTCCCCCAGCTCGGACGTGCTGGAAACATCCGAGCGCTCGGCTCGCGCTCTGAGGAGACAAGCACTGCACTGCACCAGGTGTTTGCCATCATCCATCAGGCACACCTGTGGCAATCAGGCAGCCCTCTACAAGAAGTCTCCCAGAACACCACCCCGTGCTTCGACGTACTGAACCCTGCGGTAAAGCTCTGACAAGCCCTCCAGCGTTCCTTGCATTCTGTTTATTCCCCAGAGTCTTATCTTCGTGTCTCTGTTTCCTCCCAAGACTCTCCCTCCGCGACTTCCACGGCTCCCCGCGTCTCCCTCGTCCCCAGCGACCTTCACATTTTTCCCCGGACCTCTCCAGCGATCTCCCCCCGTGTCCCTCTACCTGGACCCCTCCTTTCGGACTCGACTTCCCGGATCTCGGACCCGGACTTCCTCGGACAACCCCTCTTGGATCACGGACTGGACTTTCTTGCCAGGTGCACGCACATTATTTCAACACCTCCTGGTCATTTACATACCGCACCACACATAGGCTAAAAACACTCACACATAGTTATACACGCAAACCACTGGGCACCACACATATTCACACATCCCACTAACCGAAACTTTTTTTGCACCATACATTCCCCTCCCCCAATAAAACCGCCTTTTTGGATTTTGAAGTCATCCCGTGTCTGTCTGCCTTGGGTTTCGCCACACGGGTCGGGTTCTGGTGCGCGAGCATAACACTTCTTCCATTAAAAATCGACATAACTGTTTTCAGCTAGTAGAGATCCCAAACAACCTAGCCAATGAAGCCAACATCTCGGTCATCCTAAGAGAACTCAGTTTTTCTTAGGATTTCACATATGGCTTACTTGAATCAGTAATTCCCATTACCCCTTTTAAAAGGTAGTTTGCGCTCACTCCAAATTGCTGATACTCCACATTATGACAACCTTGTAAAAAATGTAAAAAAAAATCACACCCCTTCTGCTTGAACTTAGTCTCATCACGTGTGCAGATCTATGTGAAAAGCCAAGGTAAGGTATTTGCAGCTGCGACCATTCAAGCTATTGGAAGGTGTGCCACTAACGTTTCTGAGGTTGCTGACACCTGTCTTAACGGGCTGGTTTTGCTACTCCAACAGAGATGGTAAAGCCAGGTTTCCCCCCCCCCCATTTGTTGTATATTATTCCCAAGGCCCAGCGTTCTCGGTTTTTATTTTTCAAAGCCATCCGACATGCCGAATTTCACCACAAGATGACACTGTTACATAACCTCACACGAACAGGAACAACTTTTGGATCCGTGGAAAAATAAAATCCGGGTGAAAATTAGTTTAAACTGATCTGCTCCTATAAAAAAATTCTGGGTATTTTTCGGTGAAAATCGGTAAAAACCGAAAACGCCGAGCCTTGATTATTCCCTGTTACGGCTCGCCCACCCCACGCCGTGGCCCGCCCACCCCGCGCCGGCAGCCAATCAGATCGTCGGGGCCGGGCTTAGCCGTCAGGGCCGGGCTCAAACTTCTCTCCGAGTTTACCTCAGTCCTTGGTTTATGGTTTTCTTTGCAAAGTTTCCCTGAGGAAGTATCCTGCCGTGTTCCCAGTTTGGATTACCCGTGAGTTTTTTTCCCTTGGACTTCCCGTTTTCTTGTCGCTCATTGCCCTCCTATGTTTGACCGTTGTACGAGCAAGTAATAAAGCACGCCAGTTTCGGCTAACCCCATCTCTGTCTGGTGTCGTGGGCTTGGGGTCTTCCACAAACCCTAACACCCTCCATATTATCATTGATTACAATTATTGGCTGTTACCTTTTAATTATGCATGTGTTGAAGCATTGTCATTGTGAGAGAACTTTGAGCTATTTTGTCTCAACAGAAACTGTTGTGGAAGAGTGTGGTGGCAATCAAGAAGTTTCCCCAGACCAAGCGTACCCAGCACAGTGAACTCATAAAACACATGGCCACGCTCCTTGACAACATCACTGTACGATTCAACGTCATATTAATCTAACATTCACTTGTATTTCATCAAAACTGATTTAATGAAGGCCCATTCAATGCATGTTTTCGAAACTTAAGGGGCCAAATTGTTGATGTGACTTCTTTGAGGTAGTATTTCAAACAATTACTGTTTTTCTCTCTTGTCAAACTGACTTCTCATCAAAACTCCTAGGTTCCAATGGCCCAGGCCAGCATCTTGTGCTTGATAAGAGAGCGCTGTGAGAGAGTGCCTAAGATTGCCCCCTGATGTACTCCGAAAAATGGCCAAGAGCGTCACACACAAGCTCCAGACTATAACCCTGGCAGTCAACCAACTCTAAGCAGGTATAGAAAGCACAAATACCAAGGCAAGCAACAAGCCAGATTAACCTTGTAAGGGAACATATAGCTCTTTAAGTGACTGGATTGATGCAATCCACATGCGATGCACTTGTGCACACGACAAGTATTGAGAAACTGAAAATTGTATTTTGACATTAAATTTCAATACATTTTTAGAGATTATGGTTTGTTAGATAAGCTGATAGTTCATTGTGTGAGGTGGTGTTAGTTTACAACTCAGACCATACATATCTGGAATTCCTGTAGGATTTTACTCCCTTGCGAGCTAAATTTAAATAATCTTAGATATTCTGCACCACAATAGCCTTTTTTTTTTTTAGCATAGTTCGAACTCAAATTACTTGCTTGCTCAGAGTTACTGGAGTTTTAAGAGCATTTCTGGCTGTGATACCTCTGTAAGGGCTGCTCATGAAACCACAGTAATTTGCAGCACACTGTGGGCAGTAATTGACCATTCCTGTAACTGTGGGGTAAATGTCCTACAACTGTGAATGAAAGTGCTTAGATATTATGACACATCTCCTAGCTATGCTTGGTGTGTACAAGCCCATTTTCTGTTGGGCGGGGGTGAATATGCCTACTGAGCTGGGTTTATGAGCCCAGACGGTGCCTCTGCAAACAAGGACATCGTTATACTCTTTCCTCCCATTAATATTTCAGGGGTGGATAGAAGAGGAGAGATGTAGAGATGGAGATGATGCAATAAAAGAGCGGGGCTGTAATGCTGCCTCACAGGGAGTTGTAATTCTTGTGTTTATGCATCATCTCTCTCAACAAGGGGCCACTAAAAAGCAGGGCAGAGCAAAGATTTGTCACTCATTTTGTTTGAATTAAGAGCCAAGTCTGCTCGAGAGAAATTCAGAGTGAGCTCTCTGACCCTCGGGCTCCGCCGATTCAACATGCCGTGTGGCTTCATACCACTTTAATTTGGTTTTAATGATTGTTCGCTCAGAGTTTCATAAACAACCTTTGCAACTATCTCTACGTTTTGCCGTCTCGTTGTCCTTTGTGTTCTGTAGACCAAGCTGTTGAGCCAGGACATCCTGAACCTTGGCAGATGCGACCAACGCTCTGATGGCAGAGACCTCCCACGCTTCATCAGACAGCTGATTGTGCCCAGCGGGAACAGTGAAGTCCTCAGCAGATACGCATGAAACCGCTTATTCGCCACTAAACCAGCTCCAGTCCTTGAGTCTGCCTTCAAAGGTACTTCATACATCTGAACTGTCAGCTTCTTTTAAATGGCTTTGCCACACGTTAAATCCTCCAAATATCTTTAAAACTGAGAACTAAACAAGTACTTATCTCCCTTGTCTGTGTGATGAAATGCCTAAGTGAATCCGTGTTAACTTAGCCATCGTTTCCCTTGTATTAGTGGAATACAGTCATATGCAGAGTAGGGGATGTGGTTTCATTATTCCGGCGTGTCACTCTCTGAAGGGCAGTAAGATCAGCCCCCTTTGTCCAGGACTAATGAGATGGGTAAATTATTGAGCTAATGCTAACTAACCTTCTTTCAGACATTGAGACTGGGGTGGAAAATCTCTCTCTGTCTCTCTGTATCTCTCTCCCTCTCATTATGTTGACCTTATTTTGTTTTGTAGTTTTCTTTCTTTTACATTATTTGGTCATGTCTGCCATCTTTCAGTGTTTGCCAACCCTCATCTTCCCTAATATCTTGATTTTCTATCTTTATTTTCTCATTGTCTTTCTGTAGGCACCCTGTCACACAGCCTCAGTATTAAAGCCACAGCATACCTGGAGCTGTCAGATTGGCCAGTTGTCGCTCCTGCCCGAGCCGGGAGGAACGTGGAGGTCGTTGCGTCGGTGAGTGACCCATATTCTTTTTGTGTCAGTTAAGATCTTGGTTCATACATATCAGAGACTCTTTGACGCTTTGTGGGCGGCACGGTGGCCCAGTGGTTAGCACTGGTGCGTCACAGCAAGAAGGTCCCGGGTTCGAACCCCAGGCTGTACCAGGTCCTTTCTGTGTGGAGTTTGCATGTTCTCCTTGTGTCTGCGGTGGGTTTCCTCCAGGTGCACCGGTTTCCTCCCACCATCAAAAAGACATGCATGTGGGGCGTCCGGGTTGCGTAACAGTCTATTCCGTTGCCTACCAACACAGGGATCGCCAGTTCAAATCCCTGTGTTACCTCCAGCTCGGTAAGGCGTCCCTACAGACACAGTTGGCCGTATCTACGGGTGGGAAGCCGGATGTGGGTATGTGTCCTGGTCTCTGCACTAGCATCTCCTCTGGTCAGTCGGGGCGCTTGTTCGGGGGGGAGGGGGAACCGGGGGGAATAGTGTGATCCTCCCACACGCTACGTCCCCCTGGTGAAACTCCTCACTGTCAGGTGAAAAGAAGCGGCTGGCGACTCCACTTGTATCGCAGGAGACACGTGGTAGTCTGCAGCCCTCCCCGGATCTCGGCAGAGGGGGTGGAGCAGAGACCGGGACGGCTCGGAAGAGTGGGGTAATTGGTCCAAGGATACAATTGGGGGGGGGAAATACAGAAAAAAAAGACATGCATGTTAGAGTTAACACTCCTGTCTGTGCTCCTGAGCAAGGCAGTGGAAAGAAGAACTGGAGTTGGTCCCCGGGCGCTGCAGCTGCCCACTGCTCCTATACCTTGGATGGGTTAAATGCAGAAGACACTTTCCCTTTTTAACCCGTCCAATGACAAAATAAAGTGGCTCTCTTCTTTCTTTTGTGGTTGTTTTCAAATATTGTTTATGTCTAAGAGTCTGCTGTTTATCTATTCTTGCATTATCTCGTATCTCTTGAGACGATGAGCGTGTTCACAATCAAATACGTTTCTTAGACGGCGGCCTTGGGTGGTCATTGTGGAAGTGTAGCATCATTGGGGGGGGGGGGTCACTTTACAACAAATATATAATATTGAGGGAAGTACAGTGCAATATGGTCAAAATCAACACAGAAATGATGCTCTGATTGCCAAGGGTCCCAGCTGTCCTCTGCTAGTATGAGGTGCATCTCCATACATGGCCTTATCCACAAAATCTTTATATATCAGTTTATCTACTGTCAAGAGTGTACATCCAACAGAAACCTCCCAATGCGGCACCGCCTCCCTCTGTTATAAAGGCATATACCTGAAAGGATGCGCTGATGTGAGCACGCTGTAAGTCTAGCTGTAGAAAGTAGTGTCAAATGCGAGAATTAAAAATGTCCAGGTCTTCATTAAAGACTATGATCCCTCTAAAATCTTTATTTATAGCCTCATGCCTGCGAGCGCCGTGAGCACTACTTCATATAGGCGCCTTTCAACTTAAAAAGGTGTCGCTGGACAGCGTTAACAATGTTACGTGATTATGTCGTTCACATTTACAATAAGGACGTAGGTATGCTTCAGGGGGCCTCCGCTCTGAAAGAGAAGAAAGTGACATATTTCTGAAAAGCTTGAAGTGTTTATGAAGACTATAGCATCTATTACATTTGATTGGGTGGCTGTTACAGCTAGAAAAGTGCTATAAAAATGCAACGTGATTGATTGATCGGTTGATCGATCGATCGATCGCCAGTAAACACAAAAGAAAATCTACCTGTCAGAGCAACCTGACCGAGCTTGGGCAGTTTAGCGAAGAAGAGCGGGGTAAAATTGCCGTCTCAGGACGTGCAGAGCTGTAAGGCTGCACCCGAATACCCGAGTATTGGGGTGTTGGTTCGTCGGGTAGGTTTCAGTTTTGGGATTCGGATACCTACTGTAACGTGCATGGATAAGAAGACACGCTGGCCGCCGCCTCGCGGGTCTGAGCCTTTAGTCGAGCGGTTAGCGATTTCTCCTGCGGTGCGGACGATACGGGTTCGAGTCCCGGCCGCGGCAGTTCCTATGGTTGTCCCCCGTCTTTGCTACACTATTGTTTTTTGTTTTTTTTTTGCTTAATGTCGGCTATCAACAAAAATAACATTTGTCTGCCCATTCTTGTCCTATAGTGATATATATATATATATATATATTTTTTTTTTTTGTTTAATTGCGCTGCGGAACTTTTAAGGCCGTCTCGGCTGCTGCGGCGCCCGGCATGCCGCTCGCCTTCAGTAGTGACGTCACGCTTCAGGTCCACCTTGGCCGGCAGAGGGGAGACGAAAGGCCCACCTCGGCTGTGCGGCGACGCTTCAAACTCATATCTTTTTGTTTAGCACACAAGACAGTGTGCCAATTATGCGATTTGAAACTGGCCTGCCACGGTGGCACAACAAGCTTGATAAAATGCCGTAAGTAGGAGGCTATTCTTATTGATAAAAAAAAACAAAAAAACAACCGAGGCTACTTGCTAGCAAACTTAGCTTAGCTCACGTCCGTTTCCCGGTCGCCATTATCAAGCCGCTTTTAGCCGCCTTTTAAACAGTAACGTTACACTCGCGAAATACACGCAGCTGAATAGCTAAAATAAGGTTACATCTGGGGCCAGGGCAATTGTTGGCCTTAAAAAAAGCCTAAACTAGCGTGTTTTGTATCTGACTCGTGTTGGGTTCAGGCGGTAAAACGTTATAGACCCCGGCTAATAGCTGGCGGAACGTGGGCCCGGAGCTGGCCCCGCCCACCGCCCCAGTGCACCGGAAGTGTCAGCTTTTTTTATATATATATTTTTTTTTTCATTGAACATTGTTCATATTCATGTACAGATTCTTGAAGAAAGTTCATTATAAAACAAACATGGCAAATATACATTCCATCCAAAAATACATAGATAAATCCAAAGTGCCAAAGGGAACAGTATGTAAATATTTCTATACAGTATATCAGGAAGTGCATAGAGGTTGAATGTCACATGACAAATATACGGTAATGTATTATGAAAATAAGGGTACAAACAATAATAAATTAAATACGTGACATAAACTAATTGAAAATAATAAAACATAGTCCATCATACAAGGGGGGATTAATAAGGATATGCGTCTTCTAATTCAGTGGGAAAATGTCTTAACACCTCGTAAATCTTTAGAGCTTTTGTATCGGTCATTAGTTTTAAAGATTTCAAGTATAATCTAAATTCATTTAAAAAAACAAAAAATTTGGGGGATTGACTTAAAGTATCTATTTTTATGAATAAAGAAATTGGCTAAGCAGAGGATTACATTACAACAGAATTCATCGTTTTTGTTTTGCAAAATCATACCAAATGTTATATTGTCTCTAGAAATCGAAGTTGGAAAGGACAAAATCCTTTGCTTTATCCATTTGTGAACGTCAAGCCAGAACACAAGTACCACACCACATGAGAAAAAAACATGGTCCGTAGTTTCTATGTAATTTTCACAAAATTAACATATATTATCGTCAAAACCAAACCGTGATCTAAGTAGTTCTTTGGAGGGATATATGTTATTCATAATTTTGAAGTGTGTTTGTAGGAAGCGTCAGCTGCGCAGGACGCGCGGGTCATTTCAACGTGTGCGAGTACTGTGAGAAATGAAACGATTATGAGTAATACATAATAAAATAGATATGAATCTAATGAATCTCACCTTGAATTTGTCGGTGCTAGTGTGCTGTTTCTGCTTCACAACGCTTTCTCGGGCTTCGTCTCGGATTCAGAGCCTATCATAATGAGCATTTATGTAGATTTATAATTTATCCAATGATCAGAAAAAAATTGTGACAAGCTGTTATGTCACAACAAGTGCACAGATAGGACCCGTGCAACCGAATCCCTCGGGATTACAACCATGCATACAACACACCAAACCTTTTGGAAAATGATTTTCCTTAACAAATAGTAATACAGACAACAATACTGTAGTAGAATAAGGGGGTGAATACTTATGCAATCAGTTATTCTGTGATTTATATTTGTGATCAGTTTAGATCACTTTGTCGAGATCCGTTTTCACTTTGACATGAAAGAGTCTTTTTCTGTTCATCAGTCACAAAAACAAAAACCCAAATTAAATCCACTGTAATTCAATGTCAGTAAAACAAAAAACATCCAAGGGGGTGACTACTTTTTATAGGCACTGTATATTTTTGTTGACCGGAAGAAATCTAGCTTGGGTGTCTAGATACAGTGCTATATAAATGTAATCCATTATTATTATTATAATTATTATTATTATTATTATTATTATTATTATTATCTAGCCCATCCCTAATCTTGCCTGTCCCTAAACCGTGTGTGCTTAAATGCTGTTTTTCTTTTAACTGTCATACATGACTGGCTTCAATCACTGTGTCTCAGGTAAAGGAGTGGGCAGCATCAGTCGTCAGCCAAGTCAGATGACAAGTTCTACTCCCCCTCTGGAGAGGAGGAGGACGATAACGAGGAGGGAGGAAGAAGGGTCTGAAAGCAGCAGTGGTGAAGGAGTTTGTTTTATGTGTGTGTGTGTGTGTGTGTGTGTGTGTGTGTGTGTGTGTGTGTGTGTTAAAACATTTTTTTATCCTCCATATCCATATGTCTGAGAGTATTCACCACATATATTTGTGTAATTGGACGTATTTTGAGAGTGTGCTTATTTCCACAGAGTGGGGCAGTGGGGATGAGGGGGGGGGGGACAGTAGTGGAGAGTCGGAGAGGAGCTCCAGTGAATCAGGGGAAAGTTCGAGTGACTCTGAATCGGAACGAAAAAAGAAGAAGCTGCACGGAAGGAAGGAAGGAAGGAGGGAGGGCAAGCAAACAGCTGTTGGACAAGTACAATGAAGTGTCCTTCATAGCAGGAAAGACACGTTTCCTGTGTCTTTAATTTGGTGTACCCAGATGTTGCGTGTTTCCTTCTCCCTCAGGTGAACTGTGGTAATTGAAAAGGTGTGTGTGTGTGTTTTGTTTTTTTGTTTTTGAAGCTGCCCATCCAGATATAAGACCTTACTATATTCACTAATAATTTACTCTTTTTCATCCCCACTCAATTTTTAAATCGTTCAGCAACCTTTGCAATAATTTGTACAGCGTCGGACAACACAGCCCACAAAGCTGTGTGCTCATGTACGTCATCTTCCTCCTCTCCCTCCTCACCATCGGTCACTCGGAGACGGGCGGTGCTACTGGGTCGTCTGTATTGTCATCATTAGGGGGAGATCCATTAACAAGCTAATCAAGAGGAATTTTCCTCCAGTAGTGTCACCCATATTTACATGGCTAGTGGGTAATGACTTTTGATTGGTCATTCAGCAGCCCGGTGTTAGCACTGAATGAGATTTGAATCGTTACTATTGGATATGCATGCGCACACTCTCTCACACTCTGGCAAATGAAGTTTCTTCTACACGCTGCTGAATCTGCCCGCGAGCACGCTGGATGTACCTGCTTCTGCGGCGCGACGGGCCGCCGGGTGACCCTTCTCCCTCCATTAGGGCATATAATTAGAGCAACTCACCCCAGTGCGTGTGTACACACACACACAAACATACGTACACACACACACACACACACAAACCAGCGACACACAGTAGAGTAATTAGAGCAGCTCACCCCAGCGCTTTCACAACAAACACAGCATAATGCCCTCGTTACGGCCCAGTCATTGCAGGCAGGGCCTAATCAGGCCCGCAGTGATTTATATCGCCTTTTCCTGTTCGCAGCAAATGAAATCTGTTGGCCAAATTAATACTGGCTTTTCATCATGGCCCAAGTTAAAAAGCCAGTTACCGTCACAATTCCTCTCATTAATCTGACAGCCGAAAACCCCAGGCAGGCGGAGTAAACACTCGTTACGGGGACAAATTGAAGAGACGGCGCTAGAGACGAGAGGTGGGGGGGAAAAAAACCTTTTGAGTGAACGAGAGAGTAAATTAACTTGAGAAACAGAAACTTATTGATCTTTGTTGTTCTGACGGAATCAAGTTTACGTTCTCAGGTTGTGTTGGAGAGAAGATCGGTGTTTCTCCGAGCCGGCGTTACTCACCGTGTTTGTTCAGATACTCCTCGTTCAGTGTGTGGTAGAAAACAGAGATTTGAACTAAAAACAGCGGTTTGACTCTCATCCACATAGGGTGCCTCCGTAGCTGAATGGTTTGCATGTTATAGCGCCCCCTCTCTCTCCTATTTCCTGTCTGTCTTTCATTGTCACTGTCTAAAAGAAGTCCAAAGAAAAGTTTCACCAACTTAAATAGAAGTATATCTTAACGGATATAAGATTTTATGCTCTTTTTGTACAATAACAGATTTAATGTACTTTTATTGCTCCCCTGTGCAGCCTAGTCTTGTTTCTTCATATGTTTCAGTGAGTCCAGCGAGGACTGTCCTGTGGCCAGACCGGGGGGGTCATCGGCAGACGGTTTGAGGTATGAGGATGACTGAAACAGACGCCGACTCGGCCTCAAAGCCGGAGAAAAGTGGCAAGTCTAAACACAAGGTGAGACTTGTTGTTATGTGTGGGCCTCTCCATGAGTTTGGTTGTAATCGGAGCAGAGAACGTAATCAAATCCCGTCACAAGAGAACGACTGGAAGGGCGTCCGGGTGGCGTAGCGGTCTATTCCGGTGCCTGCCAACACAGGGGTCGCCGGTTCAAATCCCTGTGCTACGGCCGTCCCTACAGACACAATTGGCTGTGTTTGCGGGTGGGAAGCCGGATGTGAGTATGTGTCCTGGTCGGTGCACTAGCGCCTCCTCTGGTCGGTTTGGGGCGCCTGTTCAGGGGGGAGGGGGAACTGCATATACATCAGATTATTTGTTTCCATGATCAAAAAGGAGTGGGAGTACGTAAACACTAATTTTTTCCTCCCCTTTCTCACCTACTGTTTACTTAATAGTAACTTGAGTATTGTATCGTGAGTTACTCACGATACAATACTATCCCGACACGTTGCCCACAATATTGATGGTGTCGGAATACAGTGATTCTGTGATACTCGATACATCGCAAGACAATTACCTATGATACGTGATGATATCTGTGTAACTGAAGAAGAAAAATACCCCTAAAAAGGCAACAACAAAAAAAGCCACAATTATTATTATTGTTTATTCACTGTATTGTGGTGTCAGTTTCACAGAATTTAACAACTGAAATGAAGCAATGTACAACAAAGCACATAGAGTCTTATACTAGTGCCTGTTGCAAGAGGAAGTGTTAGGATATATCCCTGTATCGAGATTTTGTCCCGCCCCCATGACTGAACGCTGTAGCCGAGCCGGGCAAAACCACTATGCATTGTGTAGGATGAGGTCAGTGTGTTAATACTGGATGCAACACCGTCTTTAGCTACACAACAGACACTTCTAAAAGATTTAAAGTTATTTCCAGTTTTTCCTCTCATAACATTTTCAAGACCTTGCTCTCTGACTTTTTCTGAAATACAATAATTTTTGCTCTGCTTGCAGCTAAGTCGATATTGCATCCTTTACGTCAAATAACCTGCTCCCCATAATATATCTGCTTAGAGGAACAGCTCCTCCTGCTCTTGGCTGGTTTGTTATACTGTGTATGGCTTGTTACGTGGCCGTCAAGTACTCCATTAGAGGTTTGTACACCTTGTGAAATGGGGTTTCTTGACATAATGTCATGTATATTGCATTTTTTTATCATACACATTACATACATGAAACTGTTTATTTCCCTGTGATGGAAAAACCTGGATATTTTGTTCTGAAGTTACTGTTGGAATTACAGTATTACAGTCAGAATTACAGTCAAGTATTTTAAATAACTTTAATGCATTTAATTGCGTAGCACTTTTCTTGACGTTGTTAAAAAGTTGCTTCAACTATAAAACAACAGGGATACAAAGTAAAATAGAATAAAATAAATGTCAGTTAAAGGGAGTGTAAAAAGTTGTTTTTAGCTGATGTTTTAAGGAAGACACAGAAGTAGCCGTGCAAACTTTGAGCAGTATCTTACAGTCCCCTAAGTATTTTACCATGTCTTTAGGTTATCCTAACTGATGTCAAATTTCAGTTGACCTTTATGGACTAAGACATAATGTAGTCCTAAAATGAGCTATAGTAGAGAGCTCCTGCATTTGGTCCCCTGTTCATCTCTGTGATGGATTGGTACAACGTAGTTTCTACGTTCACGCTTAGTGGAAACCTAGAAATCATGTTTTATATACGGGGATGTCATTTGGGTTTTGCCTTTTTCAGATTTTCCCCTCCTCTTCAAAATCCATCCATGAATCCAAGAAGATCACACAGTCCTGTGCACAGCACGACAGAGGCTGGAGAAGAAGAAGAGGAGGAGGAAGAGGAAGAAGAAGAAGAAGAGGATCCCCAGCTTCTTGTTTATGGGATGCAGCATAGAGGAACTCCACTTGGTTGACACCTTCTCATCAGGGCTGAGTGCACGAGGCCACATCGCTAACCGCTCGACCAAAGGGGGCCGACCCCCTGGCGATCGGCCAGTGAGTCTTTTTGTAGGTTTCAGTAGTCAAGTACAACAGCGCCTTTACGTTCTGAGGAGGCTAAGGAAAGCCAACCTCTCCCAAAAGCTGCTTGCCAGCTTTGGTAGATGCTCCATCGAGAGCATCTACCAAACTGCTTGCCAGCTTTGGTAGATGCTCTCGATGGAGCATCTACCAAACTGCAGGGCAGCCCGGTACAGCAGCTGCACCACAGCCGACGACCAAGCCCTGCAGCGCGCTGTGGAAGCAGCACAGACATTGTTGGCATCGAGCTGCCTTCAGCACAACATCTTCACGGCACTCGTTGTGCGAGGGGGGGGCTAAGAACATCATAAAATATGTTACACACCCTGGACACCATCTGTGTCAGCCTCTCCTCCTGTCATGGAGGTGCTTCAGATCGAGCCGCACACGCCCAAAGAAACTGAAAAACGGCTTCTTTCCAAAAGCTGTGGCACTAATGAACTCGGACACCTCCTCGGTCCAACAAGACTGAGGTGCTGCCAATATCGGGCATGTGCAGTATTTGCATATATTTACCCACTTGTCACTTTGAGCCACTTCACATCTGCCCTTTGCTAATGATATTCTTGTACCTCATTAGCTGTATTGTATTTTATATCTTATACTGCTTATATTTTACACGTATATCGCCTAGTCTTTGTCCATTTTATTGCTGGTATTTTATATTTCTTACCTCTCTTAAGTGTGCAACATTTCGAGGTTGACACACCTGCAATTTTGTTGTGCTTGGCACAGTGACAATAAAGTTCTGGATTCTTGATCCCTTTCGCTCACTCACCCCCACCTCACCCGACGCCGTCTCCTCCACCTCACCCGACGCCGTCACCCCCACCTCACCCGACGCCATCTCTTTTTCTCGCCTCCACCCGTTGATTGCTGTGGCAGCATCTATCGGTTGTGACGTGACGTTGTCCATGACTAGTCAATGCAAAGTCCACAAACGTTGAAGGTGGATGCAGAATATCCACTGTTAGGAAGTGTTGAAAGTGTCCTGTGCTAGTTACTGTGATTGAAGCTGAAGCATTTTGCTGACTATATACCATACTCACACATTTTCAGCACTCTTAGAGTTGACGTTTTTCTCTCATATTACTGTTTCATCTATAGGTGTTTGTTGGCCTTTGTTGCAGACCGCTGAGTGTCCGTATCCCATCTCCGTGTTTTGTTTTTTCAGGGGAAGTCCAAGAGTGAACAGTCTACGACGGAACGGATCAGCTGTAAGTTAACAAGCCCACTGTTTCTAAAATGATGAGGGAGAAAAAAAAACAACTCACCATCTAAAGTGTATTAGTTAGGCTTTTATATGATAACCTCAGATGACCATTATCAATTACATATGTAACAGAATTAATTATGTCACAGTAAGCTTTAAGTGTCTTTTTTTCTGTGTCTGTTTCAGTGAGTCCTTCAGATAATAATACACTTTATTTATATCGCACCTTATGTAAACAACATTACAAGCTGCCTTAAACAACAGGATAAAATAATGCACATAGTCAAGGTAAAACAACACAATACAATACAATATATAGGACATAATGCCAGATCCGCTCCACAGAACAAGGTTAAACACACTCAGGATAAAGTCACAAGAGCACAATTAAAACGAAGAGAATTAGAGCCGATAAAAAAAGGATTGTGATGAAAACAGTTAAAATAAGGTGATGAAAGAAAAATATATAAAGAATTAAAAATGTAAATTTTTGAAAGTATAAGATATAAACACTAAAACACAAAACATTAATTAAAATAAATAAATATTGGGCAACAATTGATTTACTATAAAAAAAAAGCCTTCCAGCAAAAGTAAGTTTTAAGAAGTGATTTAAAGGTAGGCAGTGAGTTTGCTAGCCTAATTTCCTCAGGTAGGGAGTTCCACAGCTGTGGGGCTCTTACAGAAAATGCCTGGTCGCCTTTAGTAACGAGGCTCGCTGAGGGAACAGTTAAAAGGGACCTGCCTGAGGAGCACAGGCAGCGACCAGGCCCATGGGGGGGTGAATAAATCAGTGATGTATGTAAGGGCGAGGTCATGTAGGGCTTTAAAAATAATTAGTAAAAGTTTAAAATCAATCCTGTATCTAACAGGTAGCCAGTGAAGCATTGCAAGAATGGGAGTGATGTGTTCATGTCTCTTGGAATTGGTTAACAGTCTGGCTGCTGAGTTTTGGATGAGCTGGAGGCGAGAGATGGACTTGTGACTGAGCCCTGAATGCAGGGAGTTACAATAATCCAGCCGTGATGCGATGGATGCATGCGTGACTTTTTCAAGGTCTGTTTGAGATAGACAATGATTAACTTTTGTGATGTTCCTAATTGGAGAAAGCAATACTGTACTGCCTTGGTGATTTGTGTACCAAAGTGGAGCTTGGAGTCGAAAAATACACCCAAATTGTGGGCATAGTGTGTAACACCGGACGACAGGTTCCCTAGACTCTTTTTTCCAGCTCACCAGTTAGGTTAGGGGGGCCAAATAAAAGGACCTCAGATTTGGACTCATTGAGCCAGAGGAAGTTTTGTGACATCCAGCGCTTAATATCAGAGAGACAAGCCATAACATGAGAAAGATCATGTGTGTGTCATTACCAGTAAGTGGGACATAAAGCTGGGTGTCATCTACATAACAGTGAAAATTAATATTATGATGACTGATGATCTGACCCAGGGGGAGCATGTAAATGGTACATAATAGTGGACCAAGAACTGACCCTTGGGGGACACCACATGCAATGGGGGCTGGATAGATGTGGACTGTTCGCCACATCAACACCTTGTGTACTCGTTGCAAGCCCACTGTTACATCTGGAAAGCGTCTCTTTCCCCAGCATGCAGTTATGTGTGTGTGGGTGTGTGGATGTGTGTGTGTGTGTGCACGAATCAGAGACACACAGGATGACATTTCCTCTATCGGTATGTGTTGAAAGTCTCTTGTTCTTTCCTGTTTGACACTGATAGAACAGCAGAGCTACATATGAGATGGTAAAATGAGCCTCACTCCCATGTGGCATATTTCTGCTCCAGGGGCTCGCTGTTGACCTTTCTACCACCTTATATTTATAACCACTCTGGGCGCAACTGCTCCCAATGCTTCCTATGTGTGTTATCATCCCTCTTTCTCACCTTTATTGTCATTTTCCCTTTTGCACCCTGGCTCTGTTTCTGTCTCTCAACTCTACCTCCATTACATGTTTTTCTTTCTTCCTTCCCCCACATTCGCTCACCTTCCATCTCACTGTCAGATGTTGTGTCCCCTGTGTGTCTGCAGTTGTATATCAGATGGGTGACCTTTCTTAGTGTGACGGCTCCTTTCTCCTCTGGATGTGTGAGCTGCTCTGCATGTCTGTGTGTTTTGTCTTGCGTCCCTCTGGGGGGAAACCTCCACATCGTTTGTTCTGCTGTTGCTGTGTCTATTTTCTGTGTGATAGCCGACACTTCAGCAGCACTAGTTAGAAAACAAATCTGGCAGTTTATCAATGTGAAATTCTCGTTCTTATGTTGACACATCACATAGGCACATAAGGATAGTTAAAACAAAATGTGGGGCTTCAAATTGGGCCTTTTTGAAGCCAGCAAATTGCATGGATGTGAACTGTTTTGTTCTTTAATCGTCTTAATTAAAAAATATATTCTCATAAATGTTCCAGTGTCTTAGAAATCTAAGTATATGTAGAAGCTAAAGGTGACCAAATCTTGGCACAAATACACTTAAGGTCTTGTGATGTCATGAAAGCTCCAGTTTGTCCATGTATCTCCTTACATGGGTGGCGCAGTGGTTAACACGGTCGCCTCACAGCAAGAAGGTCCTAGGTTCGAGCCCTGGGTTAGTCCCACTTTGGGGGTCGTCCCTGGTCGTCCTCTGTGTGGAGTGTGCATGTTCTGCCAGTGTCTGCGTGGGTTTCCTCCGGGGGCTCCGGTTTCCTCCCACAGTCCAAAAACATGTAGGTCAGGTGAATCGGCCATACTAAATTGTCCCTAGGTATGAATGTGTGTGTGTGTGTGTGGGGGGGGGGGGCTGTGATGGCCTGGTGGCCTGTCCAGGGTGCCTCCCCGCCTGCCGCCCAATGACTGCTGGGATAGGCTCCAGCATCCTCGCGACCCTGAGGGCGGTGTAAGCTGTTCGGATAATGGATGGATGGATGGATGGATGGATGGATGGATGGATGGATGGATGGATGCATGGATGGATGGATGGATGGATGGATGGATGGATGGATGGATGGATGGATGGGTCTCCTTACATCCTGTGTTGCTATTCAGACCATGAGGAATCTGCTGGGTTGTTCATGTTTTTCCTTAAAAAGCCAAGCAGCACTCAGAGAGCAGCTTCTTGCACAGTGCACATAAATACAGAATGGCTAAATTTCCACGTGGGTAGATCAAGAATATAATTTCTATTGCTACTGTAAATAATGTTTGAGTGATTTGTGGAAATTCATAACAGTGACCCAACGCAGTCCCTGCGCCAGCTTTAGCACATTCACCTCGGTGTCGTCTCGCCGACTACCTGAACAGCTTCTTAGCTCTCCCTGTTTTGAAGTCCTGAGCTTTGTAGCGAGGATGTTCTGGGTCTGCGCATCGGTTCTGCGTGCCTGTCAGTCAGGATGATTGACAGGCGCTCTCGGGTCTGTGGCTATGCTGTGTGAGGTTTGTTAGTCAAGTCTTTCCCCTCTCAGGTGAAGGCCGGAGAGTAATAGAGAATAGAAATGCAAATTATAAACAGGGAACTTTTCGCACATCAGCACCTGATTTAGAGTCATTTCTATGCATAAATACATGACGGGCATTGGGATTCATAGACGAGGCAAATAACCTCACACCTTCATCCAAACCTCCACCCTCCCCCTTTCTCCCCCTATACACAGGGTTTCTGCAACGTGCATGCACATTCCCGCACACATCCAAATACACACACACTCGCACACACTCCAGCCCTTGTGTCTCACTTTCTTGCACACACACACACTCACACACACACACACACACTGGCCCTAGTGTCATTTCTATTTCTCAGCAATTCGCCCACGGAGGCAGTGAGTCTGTCTCAGCCGAGCGCCTGAGCCCTTTTAGAGAATTACAGCATGGTTATCAAAGGCATTTAGATTAACCCCGGTCACTGTCTTTGACCCCCCTCTCGTCCCTCCCCTACTCCACCCCCCCCCGGCTTCTGCATACCATCGCTCTCTCTAATAACATTTTGACATTAGGATCCCTCACAAACACCTCTTTAAATCCCCCACCCCACCCAGCTCCTTCCGACCGCTGTCCGTGTGTACGGCGGGTTGGCGGAGGCTGATAACTTTTCATTCATAATTAGCAGCCAGCGAATGGGGCTGTGCTGGGGGGAAATTGAACTGTCAGCAGCGGGGCGCAGGGCGTTTGACCCCATCATGCCCAGAGGGGGCCATCATAATTTGTTCATTTGGTGCCCATCAGGCGGGCGCCAACTCGCCCCTCCTCCCACATCTCCCTGTCTCACCTCTCTGACCTCCCCGTAGTGGGCGCTCTTGGCTCACGTCTAATTATGGATCAGCGGGAGAACTCTCAGTGGCACGAAAGTAGAAGCCCTTGTCCTCCAAACCTCCCACTGCCACTCAAACCAGGGAGATCGCCTCTTGAATAGGAACAAATGCCCACACGGGCACAGCAAATTGGACCAACAGACTACTCAGCAGATCTAAATCGTAGGATAGTATCAGACGTGTTTGTGTATTGTATGTGTTACATCAGTTGTTCCTACATTTTTTAATTGTGTTGTTTAGAGGCTGTTGTATGTCACTTAGCTAAGTTTTGGTTGGCGCATGAAAAGACCAACTCGGCCCTTTCCCCCGTTAAGGCCTAACGAGAGGTCACGCCGTGGTCCTGGGTCCGCAGCTATGAGAGTGCCAGTGTCTTGAAATGTCCATATGTTGGGGGGGGGGTAGCGTGACCCTCCCATGTGCTACGTCCCCCTGGTGAAACTCCTCACTGCCAGGTGAAAAGAAGCGGCTGGTGACTCCACATGTATCAGAGGAGGCATGCGGTAGCCTGCAGCCCTCCTCGGATCAGCAGAGGGGGCGGAGCAGGCACCGGGACGCTCGGAAGAGGGGGGTAATTGGCCAAGTGCAATTGGGGAGAAAAATGGGGGGGGGGGCCCACCTCACCCACAAAAAAAAAAAAAGCTGTGAAATACCAAACCTGAATGGTTAATGTCCAGACAGTTAAAGGTACTGTTAAGGTCAAAGGTAACATGAAGATGACAAGTCTCCTGCATGCTCGATAATCCAGGTGAGACATCACAGAAAGGTGAATCGGTTCATCTGGACACCACCTTTATTGACAGATACATTGCATCACTCATCCAAGTGACCCCTTCAGTCTCAACTGACTGCAGGTGTCCCCACCCTTATAAACAATACGGTGGCATAACGACCCAAACCAACGACCAGTTTCATATGCAAATACGGGCGTGACCGTTAACTAGAGTTTCAATGGCCACATGTACTGTTCACAGAGGATTAGGGAATGGTTGCAATCACAGCACTGTAAGATAATGACAGATGTACGCTTAGCCCCCCCCCCCCCGGTTCAGGGATGGTCGTTCCCTCTTCACATAGAGGGCCTCTTTCACTGCCCATTCAAACCAGTGTTCCTCCCTATCAAGGCTGTGCACATCCTCATCCCTGAAAGAGTGGCCACAGGCCTGTAGACGGTGTGGGCTGTGGAGTCCTGGTCTGTAGGTGGTGTGGGCTGTGGAGTCCTGGTCTGTAGATGGTGTGGGCTGTGGAGTCCTGGTCTGTAGATGGTGTGGGCTGTGGAGTCCTGGTCTGTAGATGGTGTGGGCTGTGGAGTCCTGGTCTGTAGGTGGTGTGGGCTGTGGAGTCCTGGTCTGTAGATGGTGTGGGCTGTGGAGTCCTGGTCTGTAGATGGTGTGGGCTGTGGAGTCCTGGTCTGTAGATGGTGTGGGCTGTGGAGTCCTGGTCTGTAGATGGTGTGGGCTGTGGAGTCCTGGTCTGTAGATGGTGTGGGCTGTGGAGTCCTGGTCTGTAGATGGTGTGGGCTGTGGAGTCCTGGCCTGTAGATGGTGTGGGCTGTGGAGTCCTGGCCTGTAGATGGTGTGGGCTGTGGAGTCCTGGTCTGTAGATGGTGTGGGCTGTGGAGTCCTGGTCTGTAGATGGTGTGGGCTGTGGAGTCCTGGTCTGTAGATGGTGTGGGCTGTGGAGTCCTGGTCTGTAGATGGTGTGGGCTGTGGAGTCCTGGTCTGTAGATGGT
The DNA here is from genome assembly GCF_029633865.1 of Lampris incognitus. Taxonomy (NCBI): domain Eukaryota; kingdom Metazoa; phylum Chordata; class Actinopteri; order Lampriformes; family Lampridae; genus Lampris; species Lampris incognitus. The sequence goes on from NC_079222.1 coordinate 36,003,225, forward strand.
GTGGGCTGTGGAGTCCTGGCCTGTAGATGGTGTGGGCTGTGGAGGGCTGTGGAGTCCTGGTCTGTAGATGGTGTGGGCTGTGGAGTCCTGGTCTGTAGACGGTGTGGGCTGTGGAGTCCTGGCCTGAGAGCACTAAGGGCCCCGACACACCGACCGTCGGCCCATGTCGGGTGAGTGTCTGTGACCCTAGTTTCTCTCTCTCCCGCTCTCTCTCATCAGCTAAGCAGAGCTAGTTTCAGTTACATGTCGAGCTTCAGACCGGGGCTACGGGACTTGTAAGACCACTACCAGCATGGTAAGCTCTTCACCATTATTCGGAGGTTTTACATGGTCCACGCTTGGACTGAAGATGCAGGGAGGAGTGAATGATGGTCACTTCTTAATGTTTCTTTTTCACCTCGTGTTGAGGCTTGAGTATGGTTAGAAAGGGTCTGGTAAAGTTCTTTCTCAAGTAAAACGCCCCTAAACATTAGTCTGTTATCTAACACTTACTTTTAGTACATTTCATTTGATCCTTGTATATTAATTTTTTCATATTGTTTTCCAAAATAACACACGAAGGTGCTACTCACTTGATTATGTCGGGGGAATGTGTAGAGCACAGTGAAGGACACTGTTTTTACAGCCTGTTGGTTCTTTGTTGCTTTACTTATTTAATGGAAAATTACAAAATTAATCATTTTTGAATACCTAATTTGGTGATAAATTGGCTCAAGTTAAGTAACCTCTGTCTGTGTGCACTGGAGAGACTCTTGTTGGATCAGAGTAGTTTTATAGGTGACTGTAGTAACATATATTTAATTCAATTTGCTGTCAAGGTCTTTCTGATGCCCCTCGATTAATTGTCATCTCCTGAGTGAAGGGAACAATTAAGCCCTAAAGTCAGACACATGTCTCTTACCTCACTCCCCCCCTACCCCACCCCACCCCCAGCCGTTGTACAGCCTAATGAAATCCTGTCCCTGAAGTTCTCAGCAGAAGATGGTTTAAAAAAACAGAAATGGATTTTCGATACATGCCCATACATCTCTGTGCTACTTACACCACATCTTTTTAAATGGCTCTTCTTATGCACACAACAAAAGGCTGCCATTCTGTGGCTGGCAGCCTTTTGAATATGTCAGCAGGATTTTCAGGTCATTTGCCAGAGAGGATGCTGGGAGCGAGGGGTGTCCAGGCTCTGAAGGTGACTAGCGTGTATGTCATCCATCATGGTAGCTTCCTTTAAGTTGATGTATAATAGAGCCTCTCAATCAACTTCCTGCCTCATTGTCACCTCCCTCTCTCCTGTCCGGGATGTAGAACGGGAGCCAAGTCCCAGGAAAAAAAGAGAGAGCAACTGACAGGGGAGTCAAGGTTACATCCCTCTCCTTTCTCTTATTTACACTTCAGGTCTCAGGCAGTTGTGTTGCTTAATAGGAACAGTAGTGGACAGAGCAGGAGCAGGGCCTTTTGAGGGCCGTTATGTCAGATTTTACTGTCCACCGTGTCAAATTGGTGATGATAAGCGGTTTGAAACCTTGTCCTATCACTGTTTCCCCCTCCTCTCCCTCCTGCCTCCTCGGGGTTGAGGCGACAGACAGGACCTTGAGCGTTGCGACAGGATGTGTCTGTCAGGGAGGTAAATCTCTGCTGTGGGAGGGTGGCAGACATTACGGCCAGCTTTATCGACATCGACTGTTCTGACACATCCGAAAGTGGGGCGATAAATTTGCCGGCTGGCGATGGCGTGATGGGCAAGTGTGAGGGCGCAGCAGCGTGACAGCATGGCAGCAAATGTTTGTTTGACCTCCTTCGCAGGCGTTGGGGGAGGTCTGAGCACAGGAGAGCCTACCAGCCTGTCAGGGGACGAGAAGACTGTCGAATCAAAACAAGACAGAAATTGGCGAAGCAACAACACAGAGTTCATTGAATTGTAATTAGGTGGTGTAACTTAAGGAACAAATGGGTTGGGTGAAATAGGGGCAGTGCGGTGGTTAAAACAGTTTTATATATTTCGGAGATCCATCCATCCATTATCTGAACCGCTTATCCTGCTCTCAGGGTCGCAGTACTTTGGAGATGTTACTCAGAAGTATGTAATCATTACTAAGAGTTAGTTCATTTGGGGTCATTTTATTATTGTAACATATTTGCCATCAATTTGCACGACTAAGATGGCATATCTTCAGTTTTTAATGAGGACCCCGTGGTGCTGTGTGTAGCTGATTTTCCGCTGAGGATCTCACTCGTACGAGAACATGTTTAGTTTCACTTCCTTAGTGCTTCACTGTGCTTAACAAAATATTTCCCTTATTCACATGCTACATGACGGGCCAGAGGAGGTTTTCTCATCTTCTCACCTAGCTTGAAATACGGTGCCCTCCGAAAATGTTCACCCCACTTGAACGTTTTCACTGCGAATTCAAGACATTTGCTACATTTACATGGAGGCTAATATTCCGATTATAAATCGCTTTAAACACCCAAACAATAAAAATGACCCATATAAACACCTGTCCTGTCCTTTTCACGTGCCTTGCATGAATTGACAGGCAGATGAACTCCACCCCCAATTACTACACGGACCAAGATGTTACAAGGTGGCGTTCTTTAATGTAGCAACCAGCAGTAGGGTAAAACTAACAGAAAGAAAACATGGTCGAAGGGTGTCAAAATTCCCATAATGGCAAGTGCAATGTAAGTATTAAATATGGATGATTTCAGATGAAAGGGCGTGAGCTTTCCCTAGGCTCTGACATGGAAAACTGCCAAGATGTCTGCTACATCAACAACAACAACAACAACAGCAACTGAATATCTGGAGCAAATATCTGCAGTTTGTGTCCTATTTGTTGTACTCCCGTTGGTTTTGATTCTGCTTTGCTGTGACACGAAACAGTTTTGTTCTCTTGAATGTGCGTTCTCTGGGTGATAAGTCCTTTATCATTAATGGTTTATTGTTTTTAATAATCTGGACTTTTTTAAAATTACTGAGACACGGTTGTCCCCAGGGGACACTGTTCCCCTGACTGAGGCTAGCCTCCCTGATTTTGCATATTCCCAGGCCCTCTGGTGGGGGGGGGGGTGGCCTAGCTGTTTTGTTTTGTTTTGGGTTTTTTTTAGACGTTAGGTCTTAAGTGCCATCCTGTTACTTTTGGTAATTTTATCTCATTTGAGGTTTTATGTTTTTTTTAATCCCTGGTCCTTCCCCTTTACTCTGCATCTTAATTTATAGGCCCCCTAATTCAGTTAGTTTTACCTCTTGAGTTTTCAGACCTATCTGTTGTCGTGCCAAAATATGACAGGGTGGTTATTCTTGGTGATTTTAATATTCCTGTGTGTTGTCCTTCCCATTCCCTCTCCTCACTTTTTTTTTTTTTGGATCTTATAGACTCTTTTAACCCCATTCGGTGTGTTAAAGGGGCCACACATTCCAAAGGCCACATCTTAGACCTTGTACTCTCATCTGGTTTCTCTCTCGAATGTCTTAATCTGGCAGCTATGCCTGTATCTGACCATAAACCTGTCATTTTCAAAGTCCCACTACAGCTCACTATTCGTAGTCGCTATCCTAACACACGCTCTTTAACTCTTAAAGTTAAATTCAATGATGCTTTTAATTCATCATCTTTTAATCCCTCTTTATCCCCTCCCCCCATCCAGATGCACTGTAAAATTCATTCAATGATCAGTGCCTATCCATCCTCAACCAAATTGCACCATTTAAAACTAGGAAACAAAAATCAAATAACTTTCCGTTGGCTGAATGGACACACTCGTGCCCTTAGAAGACTCCATAGAAAATCAGAACGACAGTGGAAGGTCAGCAAATCCAGATTAGCACATAACACCCTTGAAAACCAAATGTTAATTAACAGAAGGCAGTTAAAGGTGCAAGATCAGTGTACTTCTCTGAACTAATGTCAAGAAATAACCACGATCCTAAAGTGCTCTTTAGGGTAATTGATTCTGTTATTAATGGTCCCTCCCCTTTTCTTTCTGAACCTGATATTGGGTTGTCGGAAAAAAATTCTCACTCATTTTGTAAATAAGGTGGAGAATATCAGGTTCCAAATCCAGTCAGGCTCTTGCATTCATTCCATTCCCCATGTTAATTCTGTCTCTTTCACCCAGTTTCAACCAATTACAATTTCAGTGTTAGAGAGTACTGTCTCCAGTATGAGCTCCTCCTCCTGCATCTTAGACATCATTCCCACTAAGCTGCTCAAGCAGGTATTTTCAACTATCAACCCCGTTATTCTGCAAATTCTTAATAATTCTCTGGCCTCTGGTTCTTTTCCATGCAGTTTTAAGCATGCCATTTTTCACTCATTGCTGAAGAAATCTAATTTGCATCCCCTGTCCCCAAGTAACTACAGACCAATCTCCAATTTGTCTTTTCCATCTAGGGTTCTGGAGAGAGTAATTTATTCTCAGTTGATTTCTTTTATAAACACTAATAGTGTTTTTAATAGTTTCCAGTCTGGTTTTAGAGCAGATCATAGTACCGCGACAGCTCTAGTTAAGGTCACAAATGACCTACTGCAGACAGATGTGACTGCTCAATTTTAGTTCTTTTAGACTTAAGTGCTGCCTTTGACACAGTCGATCACAACATCCTCTCACATTGCTTAGAGACTTGGGTTGGCATCAGGGGCTCGGCTCTTAGCTTATTACGCTCTTACCTCACCAACAGAACTTTTTCTGTTGTTCTGGGTAACTCTACCTCCTCAATAGCGCAGTTGAGTTGTGGTGTCCCTCAAGGTTCAGTTCTTGGCCTCCTTCTCTTTTCTATATACATGCTGCCCTTTGGCCAGGTCATTCAAAATCACGACGTGCTGTACCATTTTTATGCTGACAACACTCATTTATACATGCCACTAAAACCACAGACCTTAGTGCCCTAGCAAATGTTACAACTTGCCTCTCTGACATTAAATCCTGGATGTCCAAAAGTGAAATTGAAATGTCAATCGATTGCACAGGGGGAGTTTATACATTTTCATAAACCGATCAAAAGAAAAATTGTACCATGTAAAGGATTCAACCCAATTACTTTCTGGCTGCATTGTTTCTGCACATGTGCGTGACCTGCTGAGTTGTTTGCCATTGTCAGCTGATGGCCAGCCGATTGATTTGTCTGATCATTTGTTTGTTGCACTGCTTAAATTTTTATCAAATTTTAATTGATTTTATGGTTTGCATGTACTATTTTATGGATTTTATCCAATCATCAATTGTTGCACCGACTTGATCGCACTGAAGTTTCCAACTCTGTAGTGATGGATCTGTATGTGGCAAGAACCGTGTGGACTCAACCCTCAGCTGTGGCCGTGGCCGATGATTTTGTTTATACTTCCCCGCTGAGCTTTTTACCTGATTTCTGGAAATACAGCATGTTATTGTTTAATTCAGAGTGGGCTTTCCTGGCTTTGCCCACAATCACTGATCCCTGCATTTGTATCGCTAGTGGATTCTGCTGCTAGCTAGCACCGGCTTATATTTAGCCAAAGTAGCTAGCTAGTGCCCCAAGACAGAGACTTTCACCGGGGCCGTATCTCCAAAGACTCCAGAATTCTCTTTCCTGTGTCAGTCATGGTCTGCCACTTGAGAGACGACATCCATCTCCCTCACAAGAGTCGAATTGTATCTGGATCAGATACAATGCCCTGCGAAGGCTGCCAGCTGCTCCAGAAGGCAAACAGAAAGACTGTTGAAGAACTGAACATTATTGGATGCTTAGACGGTTGGAAAATATGAAATAACGGCCTATTCAAACAATGTCACACAGTGCATGTCACACAGCTATTCCGATTAAATGTGTTGGCATATGTATACACCAGACCAGTATTAGGTCACATCCCATGTAAACTCTTCAATCGGAATGATTTCGATCAGAGTGAAAAAAAAGTGTCCATGTAACCGCAACTATCGAAATATTATTTTCTCTCTTTATCAAACAAACAATGATCAAGCATTTATGAAATTGTCTCTTGAGTCACTTTTTTTGGCAGTCCCATTTTGTTATAGTGGATTTTACAGTGCTCCTAGGATGGTTCAAAGCTCACGCATCTCCACAATTTTTTTTTTTTTGCATCCTGACAGCTTCATCTCGAAGGTCTACGGAAAATATCCTTGTTTGCGTTTTAATTTGTAAGACCTCACAAAACCAGTGGATTTTTCTTTTTTTTCTTTCTTTTTTTTGCAACCATGCAATTGAAGTCCGGTCGAACACATGTTGATTTTGACATAGATCAACCTTTTTAACTTATTTAGCTTTATGTAATTACTTTTTTAGATGTGGAGGGGGGGGCATAAAATATGTTTTAATTTAACTTAACAACACATGAGCTAAACAGTCTGGTGGTGAATATTTTCCTAAGCCACCGTCTCCTGATAATGACCAGCTTTTATCAAACGATGCATACTGACACAATAAAACTTATCAACACAATGTGCTTTATATCTGAACACTGATGCTTGTTCTGTGTTCCTTCACATCACTCGACGTATTCAATTGGCTTAATTTGTTCATATACCTCACTTGATCTGTTTTTATACTGTTGTTTTTTCATGTCATACTTCATGTTTTTTACAGCTTTGCCTTCCTCCCACTGTCAATCTTACTTCGTGAAAGTCCCTGAATGTCTGAGGTGTTAACCAGCCATTGTTGAGCTCACTCAGTCTGTACTCATTTGCACCAGGATAGTGTACATCTGTTCGAGTTCTTGCTATGTGTCTGTGCATCAAGCTGTTTGAGGGCCAAGTGTCTTAGAGTGTGGTGAGAGGATTTTATAGTCCTGATGTTTAGACAGTCCTGTCACTCAGTGGCAGAGGGACCCTTTTCACTTTTAATGAGGCGTGAAGATACTGCTGAAAGCTGTCATATTTTTTGTGACAGTTTTTGTTACTTTTCGATGTTGGCGTAGACATAGCTGTGGATACAGCAGAGGTTTGTCTGAATTTAATGGTGCAGAACGACGTGAATATTATTAGCTTTAATCATAGAGCAAATCGGAGGCTTTGTTTTGCTGCTTCGTGTGGGCGAACCCAGCCTACAGGTCCTTGTTGACAAGAGTAGACCATTGCCGCTGACTGAAAGCTGCAGTGTAAAGACTCTCTGTCCGAGTGAAAGGGGATGCTAATGTTGTGCGTCCATGTGGGGGAGGGCTAATACTCAAAGTCGCAAATTCCCACCAGTGTTTTTGTTTCCCTTGTCCAAGGAAATGTAATTCAATTTACCGTCCCTAAAAAGTTAAAAGCCCCTTAAATATGACGATGAAAGCAGGTTTGGTCCATGAATGCGCCTGTGTTTTAATTCATTAGTTTTATTCAGCTTTTTTTGAATGCGCATACAGCCCATTTTCATCAACCTAATTGATGGAGGACATTGTCATAATGACGCCCACTCTACCTTGGGGGGTTAAATGAAAGAAGCAGAGTCTGAAGTTATCACTCCACTCAAATCATAAGTAATGCATGCGACCTGCTGATTGGACACAGTGAATTGCATGAATCGTGGCGACGTAAATTGTGAAGTTTGTGTCTATGTTATCCGAAAACCACAAATTAATGAAAGAACAGACTCTTTTATCATCTTTATCAAGTGCTTTATCAAGCACTTGTGAGGATGCATTTGCAATGCAACTTTTGGTGTCCATCTCCTGATCTTGTATTGATTGTCTTCCACTTCTGGTGTGGGAAGATGGCGGCACAAATTCACGTTTGCTGCGGCCTCACCCAGTACCAGTGTGGGAAGATGAGGGCACAAATTCACCTTTGCAGCGGCCTTATACAGTACTGGTGTGGGATGATGATGGCGCGAATTCACATTTGCGGCGGCCTCACCCAGTACCGTCCATGCAGTGTCTTTGTTCACGTCTATGTCTGAGTTCGTCTTCGTTTGATAGGTGGGAGAGCTGACGCTGGATCGGCTGGGAGAGCTTGGTCTGCTGCGTCCTGTGGGCCCAGGGACCGTGGCCCTGCCTGAAGCTGTGCCCGGAGCGGTAACACCGAGGGCAGTCTGACAGGACACGGAAGCGGGGCAGGCTAAGCTAACTGCTAGCCCATGCAGACCAGCAGTTCCGATAACACCAAGGGCAGTCTGGCGGTGTTCTCATGTAGCCTTGATTGTGTTTTTAGTGTCATCGTGTGGAGTGCGGGGAGGTGTGTCAAAGGTGAGGGTGGTCTGGCAGGATGCGGAAGGCTGGGAGAGCTGGCATTGGATCGGCTAAGGGAGCTTGGTCTGCTGCTTGCTGTGGGCCCAAGGACCACGGCCCTGACCCAAGCTGCACCTGAAGAGGAAACACTGAGGGTGGTCTGACAGGACGTGGAATCAGGTCAGGCTAAGCTAACTGCTAGCCCATGCAGACCGGCAGTTCCGACAGTCATCCTGGCTGGCGTTCGTTCTCCTGGACAGTGATTTTTTTTTTTTTTTAGTTTAGATATATGTGTTAGTTTGGATATATGTGTTTTTGTAGTTCTTGTAGTTTTTGGATGTGTGTTTTTGTCTTTGTGTTGCACTGCTGTGGGCTGGAGGAAACGGTGTTTCATTTCATTTCATGTGCGCAAGTGCATGAAATGACAAATAAAGTGTTTCTTTTCTGTTTATTTGGGCTCTACACATTTTTCTGTTCAGTGTTTTTGCAAATGTTGCTTTTGGGGCTTGTCTCTGACTCAGGCCTTTGTATTTAGCATGTTGATGTGTTTGGTCCTGCTGTTAAGGTTGATCCAATTCATACCATTGTCCACTGTTACTCTCTGGTGTGCCGCTCCAGGTTAACAGTCCATGTTTTTTCCCTGTCCAGACCCAGGAGCTGCTTCCCCATATGATGGGGAAGGGTCTGTCAGCTCAGTGCCCTTTTCTCAGACGGACATGTCCGGATAAGAGCAGCACGGTAGCTGTGCACATCACACTCACCTATAGTGAGTGTGAGACCACACTCTGGAGGAGATTCACATGGAAGACAGTAACCCTGCTAGCCTTACTTCTTCTTCTTCTTCTTCTTCTTCTTCTTCTTCTTCTTCTTCTTCTTCTTCTTCTTCTTCTTCTTCTTCTTCTTCACTGCTTCGATGCTATTGGTAAGTATGCACGTGAAATGTGTGAAACAGTTCAACATCAAATCATAAGAAACCTTTAGTGGCTGCTATAATCAGGAATCAGCAACACTTTATTTGTCATTTCATTTCATGTACTTACGCACATGAAATGAAATGAAATATTGTTTCCCCCAGCCCACAGCAGTGCAACACAAAAACAAAAACACATATCTGAATACTACAAGAACACATACGTATATCAAACGACCAAAAACAAAATCAATATCCAAGAGAATGAACGCCGGAATGACTGTCAGTTCTGCAGGTCTGCTTGGGCTAGCAGTTAGCTTAGCCTGCCCCGCTTCCGCATCCTGTCAAACCGTCCTCAGTGTTTCCTCCGCAGGCACAGCTCCAGGTAGGGCCGTGGTCCCTGGGTCCACCGGATGCAGCAGACCAGGCTCCCCCAGATGATCCAACGCCAGCTCTCCCAGCCAGACACCTTTGACACACCTCCCCGCACTCCACACGACACCAAAAACACAGTCAATGCTAGGTGAGGCCGCCGCCAGACCACCCTCAGTGTTATCGGAACTACCGGTCTGCATGGGCTAGCAGTTAGCTTAGCCTGCCCCGCTTCCGCATCCTGTCAGACCACCCTCACTGTTTCCTCTTCGGCACAGCTCCGGGCTGGGCCGTGGTCCCTGGGCCCACAGGACGCAGCAGACCAGGCTCTCCCAACCGATCCAGCGTCAGCTCTCCCAGCCATCAAACAAATATGTGGACAGACACGGACAAAGACACTGCATGGACGGTACTGGGTGAGGCCATCGCAAACGTTTGCGCCGCCATGTTATGTTTATATACGTTATGTTTTGGGGATAACAGCCTATGTACCTTTTTTCATTGGTCTTGTGTTCTCAACAAACACCACTCTTAAAAAAAAACTGCAGACATTTAAATGTATGACATCAGCATAGTTCTCTCACTCTATAAAGTGGTGAAGTATTTCTGAGTATTGCACGGTCATGACATGTCCTCTGATATTACGGGCAAAACACACACCAGAAGAGCACAATCATTTGTGAGAGTCGTGTTACTGGCCAGATTATGATACATACATGTCAAATATCTTTTGTGTTCTGCAGTCTACATGATACCTGCTCGTTTTGAGCTGTTTCACCCGGTTCTGTGAGCTAGTCCTCAAAAGAGGGAGTCCCTGGGGTCTTCCACCCACTCAGTATTGTCGACATCCCAGTCATGGTGCTAGTTTGAATACTAGCCCATATAGCTGTGTTAAAGCAACATGATTAGACTCATAGTTTATGGTTTAGAAATATGTCATACAATGTTTTGATGCAGCTCTTTTTTTTCATTGCGATAATCCAAAAGCTTAAAAGTCTGTTCCCAGGCCATTAAATACCCCTTTAGCCCCAGCCTAAAACCGACACTATTACATCAGTTATCCTCAGTTCGTATGTATTGACCAGGACGATCAAACTGCCCCTCCATATTTTTTCTTTTCCATTTCCATAATTTCTACAATCAGTATATCCCCAGGTTCAATGCTCCTTGGGGATTTCTTTTTCTGTTTCTCATACACACACACACACACACACACACACACACAAACACACACACACAAAAGAGTAGTGTGCACTCAAGCACGTTAAAACTGTCAATTGCATGGGATTGATCGGGCATTGAAGGAGCTCGTGCAACCAAACGGTGGGGAATTTAGATCTTGAGCCTCTGGTACCATGAGAGGGTGGCTGGAGCTGGTTTGGATAGGCAGCAAAGAATGGATACAGGCAGTATTTTATCTGTCCTTTTTGTATTATCTAAGGAACATTACACAATGTGTGATTTGCTGTCAACTAATCATGAATCATAACCTTGTTTTTAATGAACACGTTTCCATTATAGTGCTTATACCCAGACCATTGGTAAACAAAAACAGGTTCTTAGTTGATGTTTTCTAGACCAATTAACAGTAAAAATTGTCATTTTAATTTGCTCACTTCCAGCAAGACAGTCCCTTAACCGCATTAAACAAACTAAACACACTGCAGTCTTAAGCATCAAATACATCTCAAGCTTCAAAACATCCTTTCATAGCAAGGGTGTTTGCTCAACATATTTTTTACTGAAATGAATTTTGCTACTGTGGTCCAAGTTTAAACAGTATTTTATCAGTTATTCTTCACCATGTAACGTGTGCTTGCCTTTTGAAGGCATCTTGCTGTTACTATTCAAAACAGTGACACGAGTCCTGTGGGCACAGGAGAACTGACATCTAGTTAGCCCGCTATGTTGGAATAGTATCGAGTAACCCCGTCGACAGCGGAGACATTGGAGAGGAAGATCGGTAGCTACCTCCGGAGATAGCTAGGTCTGCCGCACAGCCTTAGCAGTGCTGTGGTTTCAGCGCCCCGAACTGCCTCGCCGGCACGCTCGAGCCACTCCTCCAGCTCGCATGCGCAGGGAACATCCGAGCGCTCGGTTCGCACTCGGAGGAGACGAGCGCTGCGCTGCACCAGGTGTTTGCCATCATCCAACAGGCAGCCCTCTACAGGAAGTCTCCCAGAACGCCTCTCTGTGCTTCGATGTACTGAACCCTGCGACCCCCCCCCCTCCGTGACTTCCACGACTCCCCACTTCACTCCTCGTCCCCAGCGACCATCACGTTTCCCTGGACCCCCTACAGAGATCTCCCTCCGCATCTCTCTCACTGGGCCCCTCCCTTCGGATTTGACTTCCTGGATCACTCGGACTTCCTCGGGTAACCCCTCGCTCAACGGATTTGGACTTCGGTAGCCAGGCGCACGCACATCGTCACGACACCCCGCCAAACATATTTCAATTATTACCCGTAGGTAAGATTTTGCAAGTTAGACACCAGCTTTCATTACACACACATAGTATAGTACACATCTCACAGACAGACCCCACTATCCGCACCATACATTCCTCCCACCTTAGATTCCCCTGTTATTATTCTGTGGCAGTTTGTTTGTTTTATCCTGCATTAAAATTACCTTCGGGTTTTTCAGTACTCTGTGTCCGTCTGCCTTTGGGTTTCGTTACACTGGTCTCTGGTCTTCATTCGAGAGCCGTAACAAAACAGTGCAGCACTGTATGGGAAGAGCAACAAACTCCAGCTCCCTATCAGCAGCCTCGACAAGGAGTTCAGGGTTTCTCGCACAAGAGAGGCACCGCTCTATCAGGACTCCGGGGATTCTAGAGTGGTGTCAGCAGGCATTGTGGTGCGGACAGGCAGGAAGTGGAGAGTCCAGGAAGGCCTGGAGATAGCAGAGTCTCGGCTGAGACTCAGGGCTTTGGTGGCACAGTGGCAACTGGACGGGCAGGGCTGGGAGCCATCCCACTACCTCACTATAAGGCTCATGACAAGGACAGATGTCATCTAGTCCTGGAGGAGGTGCGGGCAGGTGTTGAGGAGGAAAGGGCCAGCAGGATGGTGGGCATGCGACCGCAGGGAGCATGGACAAGGTGGGAGGGTGCACCCAGGAAGCTATCCTAGACAGATATCTAGCAGGCAGAACCACAGCGGATCAAGTTCATGGTACAAGCCGTGTATGATGTTCTACCTAATCTAGCAAAACTCCATCTCTGGGTTAAGATCGACTCTCCATCATGTCCTCTGTGCCCTGGAAAAGGTTCACTCGAGCACATCCTCAGCAGCTGCCCATCAGCCCTGGGGGATGGCCGATGCCGCTGGCGACATGACCAGGTGTTTAAGACAGTTGCAGAGGCCATCTACAAAGCCGTGGCCAACAACAAGCAAGCCTGCGGCCAGAGGAACATTGCCTTTGTCAAGGCTGGTGAGCAGCCTCAGTCACAGCCCAAATCAGCAGTCGATCTCCTCACCGCCCTGTCAGACTGGGAGCTGCGAATGGACTTGGGAGCTGCAAATCAACTTGGGGGGGGGGGGGCAGCTTAGGTTCCGGGACCACATTAAGACCTTTAGGCCAGACATAGTTCTATCATCAGCCTCTTCAAAGCAGGTGCTCCTTATAGAGCTGACAACTTCCCTGGGAGGACCGGATGGAAGAAGCAAATGAGCGGAAGAGGTCCAAGTACCAGGAGCTGGTGGATCAGTGCCGGAGGAGAAGCTGGAGGCCGTGTTGTGAGCCCATTGAAGTGAGGTGTAGAGGCTTTGCTGGTCGCTCAGTGTTCAAGGTCTATACTCTACTTGGGATCACTGGGGCTGCAAAAAGGAAAGCCATCAAGTCTACCATGGAGGCTGCAGAGAGGGCCTCCACATGGCTTTGGATCAGAAGGAGTGATCTGTGGGCCAATGCTGCTGGGACACAAGCAAGGGCCCGATCAACCCTGGGTGGGTCGTCTGAGTGAGGGTGTATGATGTTGAAAGACCAGAAACACCCGAGGACCTCAGGAAACATCACTGACGATGTATCCCAGTGCATCCTAGGATGTATCTTCGAATCGATTACTTTTGCATTGCTGCACAAATTAACAGCCCACTCTGGATTTGCCTTGCTGGTTTAAAGCTCCCTGTTTGACCATCTATTTTTTTCCCCTGATAACCACACACCCTATCATGTATTATGTCTTGTTTATCTGTTAGAAAAATCTAGCGTGTGTGTTCCTGCCTTTTGGGTTAAATTCAGACAGAAAATGTGGAGTAAGATGGAGGTATAATAAATAGAGCGAAAAAAATAAGCACATTAGTGAAGAGCTGTGGAGGTTGGGCTGGAATTGTATCAATGGCTTTATTTTCAGTTTCCTCTGGAGCCCACAGTCTTTTCCGTGTCTGCAGAAAGAGTTATACAGTAAAATATCCCTGCTTCATGGAGAGAGAAACACGGGCTGACTGAGGAAGCATGGAGGATGTATCTGTCTAGGTGTCCTTTCTCCTGGCTCATCTTTACATCCGCTTTTCTTTTCCACTGTCCTGACTCTATTCATTCTTTTGTATTTTTTGCTACACTTAACACCCACTTCCTCGCATACTGTTGTCTCCTTCCCTCTGTCTCTTTCACCCTATCTCTCTTGATGGTGATGCTCTCTTTGACAAGCCTGTTGTTTTGGAAATATGCTAGTCCTTCATGTTTTTTTTTCCTTGGGTGGAGGTGCGAGGAATGAGATTGAAGGATAGATTTCTCACACACGGTGGCCTTGCTTTGTGAAGTAGAAAACACAAGTGGCGTACATGCCTGTCAGTTCCACTCTGTTGCCCCCCTCCTCTCCCTTTGCTCCATCCCTCTCCACTCTGCCCTTGTCACTCACTTTTCCCTTTTCTCTTCCTCTCTTTTCTCTTCCCCCCATTCCATTCTTAGATCGACTGGAGCCCGAGGCCTCAGTTGCTGTTTCCATTCGTGTTGACTTCAACGACTCCACACAAGCAGCCAACTTCCAGCTGTGGTGAGACAGTTGGACATTAACACATATGCACTTGAAGAACTTCCGCAGCTAATTTCTCCTCTTCAGTCATACAGCTTTTTACTACCCCTTTGTTCTGCTCTTTCTGCATCTATACTTGATATTCAGATTCATCTTTATATCGCCATTGCTCCGCTTTATTTCTACATGTCAGCCTCACCTCCCCTTTCCTTGTTAAGCTCTTGTCTCTTTCTTTACTTTCCTTTTCCGACCCTCCATTTACCTGTAGTCCCAGGTGAGACATCAACCACTATTGATCTTGGTTCATAGGGATAACAATTATTCCGCGATCTGCAATTAAACCGCTGAACGCCATTGGCACTCCTGCTCCAGCGATCAATAACCTTCTCAGAAAATCTGTTCAGGATGGAGGAATCTCTGGGTTCGATACCAGTCGTTGCCTAAAGCTCAGCTGGGCTGAAGCGAGTGCAGTTGGCAACGCTACTCAGTAATTCCGTATTTCCTGGACTATAAGGCGCTTTTATTTTTACTCGTCCTGCTGATCCTGCGACTTATATTCCAGAGCAATTAATACAATGTAATTTTGTGGGACTAAATACACTGCATTTCATCTAAGGCCGCTAGGTGGCACTGTTTAATCTTGTGACTATTGGAAATACTGTACCATAGTCATGCTCGGATCAGACGGGTTCGGGTGAGCTTACTAGAAAATATCGTGGGTTCGGGCAGGTGTGTCAAAAAGTGACAAAGCTGTCACTCTCTCTCTCTCGCTCTCTCAAACACACGCACACACAAGCAGCTTTATCGTCAATTTGTGGTTTGTGGTTTTGGTCAACGCATGTGTTTTAGAGTGTTGAGGCTTCACATACGAGTTTTTTTCTCAAAGTGGTATCCATAGCTTTTGTTTACACTGCCAAAACTCTTTTTTTATTGTTTTGGTCAGAAAGAAGAGGTGTGTGTGTGTGTGTGTGTGTGTGTCCATCTTCTATCCATCTGAATGTCTGACAGTCCGTCAGTCAGGTAAGTCCTGTCCTGTCCTGTCCTGTCCTGTCCTGTCCGGTCCTGTGTGAGAGACAGAGTTAATGATAGGATACTTGTTTTGCTGCTATTTACAATAAAGAACACCGTTCGGAACAATTCGCCTGTTTATCTAATAGCCTAGAGGCCCAAACACTATTAGGCTAAGATACAATAGGCTACGCCTTACAATCAGTGTGTTATGCTGGGCCAAAAACCAAGTAGTGCAACACTGCTCACATTGCTGCAGCTTACGCTGAATTTGGAGGTTTTACAGGTCAGGTTCGGGTGGTTAATTAACGCATTTTAGTGAGTTGACGGGGTGGATTGGCTCTCATAATGGGTCAGGTGGGGGCGGGTTTTAAAAAACTCTGACCTGTTTGGGCATCCGGGTAGCGTAGCGGTCTATTCCGTTGCCTAAAAACACAGGGATCGCCGGTTCGAATCCCCAGGTTACCTCCGGTTTGGTCGGGTGTCCCTACAGACAAGTTTGGCTGTGTCTGCGGGTGGGAAGCTGGATGTGGGTTTGTGTCCTGGTCGCTGCACTAGCGCCTCCTCTGGTCGGTCGGGGCTCCTGTTCAGGGGGGAGGAGGAACTGGGGGGAATGGCGTGGTCCTCCCATGCACTACCCTGGGGCATTCTGTGGGGGGTACTGCGGGAGTATGGGGTACCGTGGCAGTTGCTACCAGCCATCAGGTATAACCAAAGTGAGAGCTGTGTCCGCATTCTCGGCATAAAGTCAAACACGTTTTCGGTGGGTGTGGGACTCCGGCAAGGTTGACCCTTGTGACCGATTCTGTTTGTGATGTTCATGGACAGGATCTCAAGGCGCAGCCAAGGTGAGGAGTGTGTCCGTTTTAGGAACCTCAGAATTGCATCTCCGCTCTTCGCAGATGATGTGGTTTTGTTGGCTTCATCAGAACGCGACCTCCAGCGCGCACTGGGTCGGTTTGCAGCTGAGGGTGAAACGGCCGGGATGAGAGTCAGCACCTTCAAGTCTCCACCAGAAAATGGTGGATTGCTCCCTCTTGAGTTGGGAATGAGTCGTTGCCTCAAATGAAGGGGTTCAAGTATCTCGGGGTCTTGTTCACAAGTGAGGGTAGGATAGAGCAGGAGATTGACAGGCGGATAGGTGTTGTGTGTATTTCCCCCCCCTTTTTTGGCCAACTACCCCAGTCTTCCGAGCCCTCCCGGTCATTGCTCCACCCCCTCTGCCGATCCGGGGCGGGCTGCAGACTACCACATGCCTCCTCCCATACAGATCAAATCTGTGTGGAAGCGCGACTCGTGCATGAGGTCCATTGACCATCCAGCCATAGACTAGGTTTTGACCTAGTCATGTTTCAGCAGTGATGTGACCCAAGCAAGGTTAAGTTGGAAGGACAGAACCCAGATAGGAATGACGGGTTTAAAGTGTTGGTCAGATAGGAGGCAATGGAGGGAGGGGGTGATAGACTGAAGGAGGGCTTAGAGGATGGGATCAAAGCCACAAATACATTGTGTCCCATAATGTTATTATCTCTCAATATAAAAGTGGAACAGATGGGCGTCTGGGTAGCATAGCTGTCTATTCCGCTGCCTACCAACACGGGGGTCGCCGGTTCGAATCCCTGCTTTACCTCCGGCTTGGTCAGGTGTCCCTACAGACACAATTGGCCGTGTGTGCGGGTGGGAAGCCGGATGTGGGTATGTGTCCTGGTTGCTGCACTAGCGTCTCCTCTGGTCGGTCGGGGCGCCTGTTCGGGGGGGAGGGGAAACTGGGGGGGGGGGTAGTGTGATCATCCCACGCGCTAGGTCCCCCTGGTGAAACTCCTCACTATCAGGTGAAAAGAAGCGGCTGGCGACTCCACATGTATCAGAGGAGGCATGTGGTAGTCTGCAGCCCTCCCCGGATCAGCGGAGGGGGTGGAACAGCGACCGGGATAGTTAATAATGATAATTAATAATTATAATGTTAGGCTTATTATGTGTTATTGCCTCTGCAACTACAGAAGAATCACCGCACGCCATCGTTTTAACGAGGCTGCTTTGACTGCAGTGTGGTGGAGCTAGATGCTGAACTGGGCTAAGCTGCTAGCAACAAACTAGGAGCACAAGTCTGTGAGAAAGAAAGCTATGGAATAGGGCGGCACAGTGGCGTAGTTGTTAGCATTGTCGCCTCACAGCAAGAAGGTCCGGGGTTCGAGTCCCGGGGTAGTCCAACCTTGGGGGTCGTCCTCTGTGCGGAGTGTGCATGTTCTCCCCGTGTCCGCGTGGGTTTCCTCCGGGTGCTCCGGTTTCCCCCCACAGTGCAAAGACACGTAGGCCAGGTTCATCGGCCGTACTGAACTGTCCCTAGGTGTGAATGTGTGGGCCCTGTAATGGACTGGCGGCCTGTCCAGGGTGTCCCCCCGCCTGCGGCCCAGTGACTGCTGGGATAGGCTCCAGCATCCCCGCAGCCTGAATTAGCATAAGCAGCTTGGATAATGGATGGATGGATGTTGTAGGCTTGTGTTTCGGCTGCCATCCTATTGTTACTTGTTGCAAAACTGAGATCACTGAGCATTTTGAAACACCCGGGGCAGATTGGGAATGTGGAGGTGTGTACCTTGGTGAGTTGCTTCTTTGTCGCATATGAAGAAGTGCATCCCTAGAAATGTGTGAGATTTACAAAGCATCAGATCAGGTGGCATCTCTTGCAAAGCACCTCAACACACAGGACAAGTGTCATACAAGCTGATTCCTCTTGATTTTTCTGTCTTCTTTCTCCGCTTTTCTCTGTTTTCAGGGGTCGCCGCAGCAGATTTCAGTTTCCGCCAGGACCCCGTGAGGACGCAGCACCAATGTAGGCCTCGACCAATCCGGAATGGTCTTGTCAATCCGCATACTATGGCACAATCTTACATCGGATGCCCTCCCTGACACGACCTCTAACCCTATGGACGGGGTCACAGGTACAAACTGATTAATATGCGAAAAAAAACTTGAACGCATTTGTGTGTGTACTTAGACGGTGGGGAGGTGTGTGCGTGAATGTGTGTATAAATGCAGCCCTTATGTGTGTGATTGTAAAAGTAGTGTGGGTGGGGTGTGTGTCAGGAAGTGTGAGCCTCCGTGGGCCCCAGCATCAGACAGGCGTGCCAGGGGAAACGCCCCGAGAAGCCTGCCGTGTGATTGGTGCACGCGGAGAGCGCTAACGAGCTTCCTCCTCTGTCACGCACACCCCGACACCTGATAGATAATGACACCCCCTCCCCGTTTCCTGCCCTGTCGCTCTCTCTCTCTCTCTCTCACTCCATCTCTGAAGCCCCCATTTGTCTCTCCTTCCACACTGTTGTGTCGCCATCACTTCCTCTCTGTCTTTCCCGCCGTCCCTCTGCAGCATGCTCTGTCTGTCTGTCTGTCTGTCTGTCTGTCTGTCTGTCTGTCTGTCTGTCTGTCTGTCTGTCTGTCTGTCTGTCTGTCTGTCTGTCTCTTCCTCGCTGCCATGACGTGTCTCTCTGACTCCTCTCTGGGTCCCTCGTCCCGGTGATAATTGCTTTATAGATTCACCCTGTGGAAACACTTTGTATTAATGGATTTAAGTGGGTATGATATGACCTTCTGGAGCTAAAGGGAAGACGAAAATATGTTAAAACGGAGGAAGTTGATAAATAAACGAGGGGGAGACGGTAGCACAAGGGCAGGGGGAGCTGGGGGAGTGAGTGGAAATCGATGATAGCTGGTAGAAGAGGCTGAGCTCCAGCAAGCCCATACTTCATTTGGAATAACCAATAGGACAAATGACTCCAGACCATCCATCTCTTGTCTCGCTGACAGGCAGAGGATGGGGGTCTTGTAGCGTTGTCCTCCGGTGAGTCTGCAGCATCCACCGCTGGTCTACAGTGATCCATCCCTTGATTTAATGCAGCATGAAGTCTTCACTTAGGGTTTAATCACCCCCTCATTACACGTTTTGACCCAAACCCGGTGGTATAAAAACAGTGATTGTTCTGTTGTGTAATTTCGCAGTGCTGCAAAAACGCTGCACACACTCAGATATACCCACTCACGGGTTTATTTTGGAGGCCACAAGCATGTGATGGCTGTTTGTGATGTGACCTGCAAACTGGGCTCCTCCTCCGATGCAGTCGGTCCTCCTCCCGGGTCTCCATGGTGACGGTGGTCGCCACCTGGACGCTGCTTGGCAACCCCCTCATCACATTTTCTTTTTATATATCTGATAAATCCATATGATTTTTTTTTTACATGGTGAATGGTGGTCACATGACTCGGGTCCTGGGCTGTTCCGGTGGCGTCTGGACACCGCTTGGCATCCTGCGCATCATATTCTTCAAAAATGTTATAATTCCGTTATGATTCTGTTATTCTCTTTCAGTGTTGTATTGTGTAGACTGTGTAAACACAACACCATCGCACGTGGTCCGTGTTGGGAGAGAGATCCTCCTCTGTTGCTCTCCCTGAGCTTTCTTCCTGGTTTTCCTCCCCGTTAAAGGGTTTTTTTTTTACGGAGTCGTCCCTTATCCGACGCGAGGGTCGAAGGACAGGGTGTTGTGTTGCTGTAAAGCCCCCTGAGGCACATTTGTAATTTGTGATTATTGGGCTATACAGATAAAATGGACGTGACTCTGGTCTTTCCAGGGACAGAGCTTCCAGATGTTTCTAAGTGCATTAAAAGAAACTCCTGTTGAGCAGGTAGGTGTGATGTAAAAATAATGGACCGAAAACGACTTTTGCATGAAACAGCTCTCGAGGCAAGCATGTTGTGCATTTTCCATATTGCGTACTGTGTGTGTGTGCTGTTTTTTACTCTCATCCACTTGCCAGGCTGCAGCAGACCTGCCATGTTAGATGGTGAAATCAAGGATAGCACAGCAGAGGTGGTTGGCTCGCTCCCTCGGACCCGAACTTCTCTTATCTACCAGCAGGGGGCAGCACTGCTTTTCCCCAAACAGTGGTCTGGCAAGGGGGGAGGGGGGTTGCCACTGAAACAGAGAAATTGATTGCTGGAAAGGAGGATGACAATAAATCAAGCAGAAAAGCAAATGCAGAAAACGCTGTTCTTGTTTATGTCTAAATAGGCGGAATAAAATAAATGTGGTCTATTTTTCAGTCGGTTTGAAAGCAAATTTGATTGAATTCTGCATGCCTTGCCAAGCCTTCTGGTTAGAGCCTAATTTAAAAAAAAAAAAGTGAACCACTTGATTTATAAGGTAGGCTCTCTCTGCTTTATTTTTTACCACAGCTTGACTCTGTGTCCCAAAACAATGTTGTACTCCTCCCCTCTCGGCGATGTTTAATACCTCCCATTTACAACCGCATTTGCCGTTATTCATAGTGGAATTAATTTAACTTAATAAACATCTGGTTTTTCTCTTATAGATTGCCAACCAGATGTGACTGATGATCGATTCCAGTTCGGATCTGAGAGCAAATTTGACGGAAAAGCGGTTCGAGTAAGTGTAAATATGTGGGTGACTAATGAGAGCTATGACGATGACGGCACTGTACATTATAGATAGTGTAGCATGACTGTGTTACCATAAAACTGGTCCCAGGTAACACATTCACTCCTTCACCTTCTTCAGTTTGGAGGCCCTGCGTATTTCCACGCGGTACCTTTCCTCTTGTCTGTATTTGTCCTCTCGCTGCTTTTCGGCGGATGGCCGTCCGGCCTTCCGGGTGTAGCGTTGCGGTGGTTCCTGCACGGCAGGGCTGTTGAGATGTGTGGAAGGGGTCCTCGGTCCTAATAAGGACTAATAGCTCTGGCCATCTGCCTAGGCCGAGCCTGCTCTGTTGTGTTGGGGTCTGGTCTGGCCTCACTGACCACCCAGCTGAAGGACACTCCTCCACTTGTCCACCTGGCCCAGCGTCAGGACAGAACAATGGTGTCCGGCCGCAGCCGGTTTAGCCCCAGCCTTGCTGAGCCCTGGACGGTTCCTGGATGGTGATAGTAGTTGCAGTTTTTAGGTGGTTTCACATCGTAGAGTGGCCGGCCATTTCCAGAGAATCAAAACTGCCAGTTCACAGCCGAGCCGTGTAACCTGTTGGTGTCGTATATATCGACACCTCTCTGGACAAATGTTGATTTGAGATGCAGGGGAGGATGTATTGGCGGCGTGTCGGTCCTGTGTCGGTCCCGGCATCGGTGGCCTGTGGCTTCTCTCTTGTGTGAGGGTGAACGTAGAGGTGAAGCCCACTTTGTGCTGTGCGGTTGCGGGGCGGAGGGAAGGCAGATGGCACACACACACACGCGGGCTCTCCGCGCTGAGGAGAATCACAGATAATTGGAAAGCGATGCTTAGCCGCAGCCGCGCCGATCGATGCCAATCTGCCTGCTCTAAGTCCAGGGGTTATGCTTTGCTTTTCTTTCCATGCACTGCAATTAATTCAGTGTTTAGCCCAGAGTGTGAAGGTTGCAGGGGAATACCAATGACCTGTTTAGGGCCTCCAGGTCCTTTAACTTTACCTTCTAGTCCTCAAAGAAGCACCAGCTCTGTGTTTGACTCTAGAGTTGGGCTGATCTTTGCACCCACTCATACACATGCGGGCACACACGCTTGAAAATATTCTGAAATGAAAGTATCTTCTGAGGAAATGTGCTTGAAAATAGAGTACAGTCAAAACCCTTTTTCGTGTCCTGCACATAGTGACGTTGACACGTGTTAACAAAGGCCCACAGCAGCACGCGTCTCCCGAGACAAACGGAGAGTAGCCTCGGGGTGGTGTTAACCGGCCGAGTAAATGTTAGATTTATATCCTAAACCCATTAGCAATGCCACGGGGACTACATACATAGCCTAGCCTGCTGACAGCGGGGGGCAAGACTGGGGACCGGGAAGCCGCTCATACAGGCACATACGTGTGTATTTAGACATGCCTGCTCTCGCCGGATAGCACAGAGCAAAGGACTTGATGCAGGAAGTCAAAACCAAAAAACCGTTTTCTGCACAGCTACGCTAAATTTTGAATTTCCGTCGTAAGCAATTTGGGCAAATATGCAAGTACTGAATTATTTAGAGAACCGCTGGGGGGCAAAGGGGTATTGTGGTTAAGAGGATTTGGAGGAAACGGAGATTACACCTCGATTTCAGTGTATTGTGTTTCCTGCTGAAGTGGCTAATATTTTAATTAAGCCTGAGGAGGACTCTCTCTGCTCCTCCCTGAAAGCTCCCTGATAAACTCCCTCTTCTCTGTTGATGGTTATTAAGCAGGCCCCCGGGGACACCCCCAGACGGACTGCATTTGTGAGCTCGTGTGTGTCGGTGTGTATGCATCTTTAGTGCCTCTCTCTGTCCTTAATGTGTGTGTGTGTATGCTAATTGGCGGATGTGCTCGTCACCCCCGTCGTGCAGCCTTGCAGAGCTCTGTGACAGCGGCCGACCCCAGCCCCGCCAACGGATTTTCTGCATGGACTTTAGTCAGGCCTAAGTGGGGTCTCTTTGTAGGATATTTGTCAGGCCTAAGGAGGGTTCTATGGGGGGTCTTTGTTCCAGAGATGTAGCGCTAAATGGAGGCAGATGGCGGGGAGTTAGCCGTGTGAGGCTGAGAGATGCGGCGGGCCAGAGGGGAGTGGGACGGAGCCTAGCTCAGCTCTGTTGCCATAAAAGAGGGTCACCCTGGGTCATAGCCCCTGTCTGCCTCTTGTTAGCACTCTCAATGGGCACCATGTGTGCCCAGAGTTGCCCCCCCCCCCTCGCCCCCAAGTCTGCGGGGATGGTGTCCACGGAAACAATGAACAGAGAATTCTCCCAGTGTCCCAGAAGGAGCGGGTGGGGAGAGAGGTGTCCCTCACATTAGTCCCAAGGCGCACACGCACACTTCATGAAAACTGTCTAAATGTGGTCTGACTGACATAAAGGGCGTGTCCTACCCCTGATGGTGTTTTAGTCAGCTTGGATAATAGACTGTCCCTCTATAGCTCTATTCTCCTCCCAGTCACGTCTTTCTCTCCCTGTCTTGCACTCTCCAAAAACACAAACCTTGTAGTCATCCCAACATTAATTACAGATTTTTTATTTCTTAATTGAGGATTAATGAGGGTGTGGGGGGTGGCAGTAGGTTTAATGCAAAGACCTATGGCTTGGCATCCACAATGATTTCTTCCCATCTAATGTATCTTATCTCTAAGTTCAGGGATCAGGAACAATTTATTGTCGTTTTTTCATGTACTTGTGAACACAAAAGAAGTGAAATTCCGTTTCCCCCCCCAGTCCACAGCGGTGCGACACGAAAGACAAAAACACGCATCCCAAATTTCCCAAAAATGACACCACCAAAACCATACAAAAACAGAGAGAACAAAGCAAACAAACAAACAAACACAAACAGTTAACAACACGGTCCACTCAGTGCAACACAGTCCAAAAATCCCACTGTCCAGAGAACAAACGCCAGCCAGGATGGCGGTCTGTGTGGGCTAGCAGTTAGCTTAGCCTGCCCCACTTCCGCGTCCCGTCATACCGCCCTCGGTGTTCCCTCTTCGGGCACAGCTCCAGGCAGCGCCGTGGTCCCTGGGCCCACAGGACGCAGCAGACCAGGCTCTCCCAGCCGATCCAGCGCCAGCTCTCCCAGCCATCAAACCAAGACAAAACAAACTTAGACGCAGACGTGGACAAAGACTCTGCATGGACGGTGCTGGATGAGGCCGCCGCAAACAAAAGTTCACGCCGCCATCTTCCCACACCAGTACTGAGTGAGGCCTCTGCAAATGGGAATTCGCGCCGCCATCTTCCAACACCGGGAGCAGAAATTAGCAATCTACCTATACTAGGCACAGGCACTTTTATGATGCAGTCATTTCACTGCCTCAGCTTGAGTTGAGATGAATGTTCAGTCAGTTTGCTATCAATATTTCTTGTTTCTAATCCTCTGTGACCTCCTACGTTTGTCATATTGCCACATTTTCCCATAGTGTGAGTCATGATCATGTCATCTGATCTTGTGTGTTTTTATTTGCCCCAGGTTTGCAGGGAGCACCCTCAGCAGTGGAGCCCCAGTTCTGGTGTCAGTGGAGTTGTGTGAGTCCTGCACCGTCCTGCTCACCATCAACACAAGAGAGGAGTGTAATGGGCTCCATGTTGCTGGTGGAGCTCAAACAAGCCCTGGTCAAGGCACAGTGCCCCACCACCGAAGGTCCTCCAGGTCACAACGCTGCACAACAGAAAACATAAGGGATAAAGGGGAGGGACACCCACTTATATGAATTCATATATTTTGTCTTGTGGTCCCATGAAGTAATAAGAGATTAAGTTTGGGGCTGTGCAAAGGGTGACTAGTTTTTGTTTGTTTGTTTTTTGTTTTTTTTGCAGATTTTCTGAGGAAAATTGTGCATTTTCTGATTCAGCATTTCAGTCACAATATCAGACTCAGTTTCACTATCTATGAAACAACTCTACTGTTTAATTGTATGAATCAAAAATATAATCCTAATTTTCATTTTCTGATTTTGGGAGAGGCAGGATTGCGTTATAGCATAGCAATAACTGGAATGAACTCACACATTAGGTGGTTATTCTGTTTTTTAATAATACAAAATGTCATGAAACTTTATTTCTTTACAGTATCATGAAGATATCAAATCCTTCATTCAGTGTCACAGTTCTCACTGTCAATGTACAATCATCTCAGTCACACTTACAGTCAATATATAGAAAATATAAACGCAAACTGTCCTTTAAAAAATACATGATTGCCATGTAAAGCTGAGGCACCTGAAAATTATATTGCTTGTTTTAGGTGCTGGTTTATAGTTTCTGAACCATGACTGTGAAAAAGTTACAATACTCTCGCCCTAAAAAAATAGCCTTTGCACTTGTTCCCTAAGTAGTGATGGCTTCAGTAGCCCACTTGGTATGGACTGTTCATTTCATTTCAATGCACCATTCAACATTATTTACGTGATTCCAATAAAAAATTAATATGACTCCATGATCATCAAAACACAGCCACTGAGAGACACCTGTACAGCAATTAAAGATAACACCGTGAAGGAATATAAACACATTTCTAAACACGCATAAAACTGCAAGAGTAGCACAGGTAGGTGGGCACATGGTGGGACAAAGCTCAACACTGATCGCAATTTCTGAGACACTGCTAGAAGTGAGGGGCACGTGACAACAATTTTTACCCTGAAAAATAAAATAAAAAACATTTAAATTTTTAGAAAAATTAATTAAAATTAAAAAAATTTAAATTTGAATTGAATTTGAATTTAATTTAAAAAATAAAAAATTTTAAATAAAAAAAGTAAAAACATGTTCAGTCAGCAAAAAAAGGGCTGACTAAGATGGCAGTGGGCTATATGCAGGTGGATATTCTCTTAAGAGAGACATGTGTGCACACATATAGTGTTGTTATACAGCAGTTGTAGTTTGCAAAGGGTTGTCAGCGTATGTGACCGTTTCATTCCGTTCACCCTCCAAGCTTCTCTCACTACCGAAACCTAAATGTATTTTTCTCTGATTCAATCATTCTGAGAAGTTTGAAGTGGTGAGCAGTTGTTCAGGGTTCAGCAGTTACCCAAAAAAATAACTAAAAAATAAAAACCAGCACAAGACGTGTGCTGAAAGGCTTGCTAGAGTACTATATTATATAAAGTTAGTTTTAGGGGTGGTGACTTCAAATGTCCGTTACTGATCTTGAACGACATGTCGCTATAGACCTTACTAATGTCTGAAGTTTGGGGAGAGTTTAATATAGTACTGCCCCAATCCAACACACCTGCCTTGAAGAGTACGTTGGGGGCTTAAAACCCCATCGGGCCCGACACACAGTACACACCAGCACACATACCTTTGCCAGTTCCTGAGGTTTGTATCGTTCAGACTGTAAATTGTGCACTTTGTATTTATTTTTTCATTTCTGGATAATCAAACTGATCATCTGATCGCTTGGATTTTAGTCATTCTATCATGGTCTGAAGAACTTACAGGCCCTTAGCGGGTCATTTTAGGCTCTCAAAGTGTGTTATTAGGTTAGAAACCTGCGGGAGCTTTGCAATGCTCCACATCCCCATCGCCCCCAGTAACACAGACTCGCATTGAGCTTTATTTAAAAGGTCCTACTTCTCTTTAATTCATGCGCCTATACTTTGCCAGTCACATAAAAAGGGCCTGTATAGGTGAAGATTTTCTTACTTCCTATGTGATTTTGTTTTTTTAAGAAACATAAACATAGAGACTTTGATGAACAGGATCCATGTCACTTACTGAAAATAACTTCAGTTTAAACACACAAACTACGTCTGCTGATGTGTTGCTTCTAATTGCCTTTTGTATTTGGCCAATAGCCAACAGTTAGCCATAACTTATGGACTGGCGAAACAAAGTTCAATCTTCCGCTTTTTTAAAAAGCCACGGATGGAGAGGAGGAGGAAAGCACACCTGCTCCACCACCGACTGAGCCGCCCAATGAGAGTGAGATACTGCAGGGGAGAAGGACAGAGGAGGCTACAGCTTCTCCCCCCCCCCCTCTGACGACGGTGAGGCGGTTCCCTTGACCATGCCACCACCGCCAGATGTGTCTGCTGTGGATGAGCCCCCCTCGCAGCCTAAATCAGGGTTCCCCGCAACACATTACTGCTGTAATGTGCTCGAATTTGCGTCTTGTTTGAAGGATTATTGCTGGAAAACTTTGGTCCACCCATTTTCACTCAGGCCCACCTGAAAAAATATCCCTGGTTACGCCACTGGTAGTCTGCAGCCCCCCCCCCCCCCCAGATTGGCAGAGGGGGTGGAGCAGCGACCAGGAAGGCGAAGAGTGGGGTAATTGGCCAGATACAATTGGGGAGAAAAGGGGGGGGGCATCCCTATACAGTAATCCAGCAAAGACCTCAACGCAGGAACTGGTGGAAGATGTTTCCGGGTCACAACGGCAGTGAAGGTGGATGAAGGCTGCAACAGAGGGTGGTCCCCGATCGTCTTGGTTCTCCATGCCATTGGACTCTGCCCCCCCCCCCCCACCCCCGGCAAGGACCGCGTGGTGGCTTCAGGTACATCAGCCACTCCACGTAACACGCTGTCACGCACAGGCGTCCTCCCGCAAGGACCTGGAAGGAGGACGGTCATACTCGACCCCGACTGACCACCGATACAGTGACATTCAGTCAGTTAGTTGAGTATGGTGGAAATAGTGTCGCTGGTGTGCAGCAGAAGTACAGAAGAAGTACACTTCTGACCCTTCACCTTCTGCGACGTCCTCCCCTCTTGTTATCCCATGCCCACGGCCCCTCTCTACTACACAAAGCCCTTTTGTAAACTGGGAATAAGTCTGTTGGCACATGTAGCAGCGCTCACTGACAATATGATTGTCATTATCAAAAGGCTGAGTGGCCATTTTGAGTAACTCAAGTGGGCAGTGTGCTAGCCAGGGTTTGATGAAGTGAAGTAACGCCGCCCCGATGTTGGGAGACTACAGTGCGAGATGCATGTAAGAACTTGGTGTGGGGCATTGAAGTGAGCTTGGTTTCTCTCCTGCGGGCTTCATGACCGTCTGCAGACACTGCTATCGCGGGTGGCTTATTGCTGAGTAAAGTTGTGTAGCTGTAAGTGATGCGCTATAGCATTGCGTAGGCCGGCGGCGTACTGTGCTCTGCGTCTGGCTGTCTTTTCCGGCTCATAAACAGCGTCTCTCTGAGGGCTGTGGTGAACACCTGTTAGCTCATCTGTCACAGGAGCTCCACTCACATCCATCACCCCTCTCCCTCTGTACTCATTCCCTCAGCCAGCTGTTCCCATTACACACACACACAAACTATATGTCAAGCTTGCCAGACACACACACACACACACACACACACACACACAAGACTTCACTTTCCCCAACACTACACAGACTCGCGGTATTTTATCAACACAAAAGATGTTCATATATTCACGAGATGTTCATAGCTCCTGCTCAGTAAATGTTTTTTTAATTATCCCTCTTTTGGAGACTGTCGAACATGTAGGCGGGGGGTCATCCGCGGAGCGACATGGTCTCTTCCGTTGCCTACCATCACGGGACTCGCCGGTTTGAATCCCCGTGTTACCGCCGGCTTGGTCGGGCGCCCCTACAGACACAATTGGCCGTGTCTGCAGGTGGGAAGCCGGATGTGGCTGTGTGTCCTGGTCTCCGCACTAGCGCCTCCTATTGTCAGTCTGAGTGCCCGTTCTGGGGGGAATGGCGTGATCCGCCCAAGCGCTACGTCCCCCTGGTGAAACTCCTCACTGTCCGGTGAAAAGAAGCGGCTGGCGACTCCACATGTATGGGAGGAGGCACGTGGTAGTCTGCAGCCCTCCCCGGATCGGCAGAGGGGGTGGAGCAGTGACCGTGACACCTCGGGAAGAGTGGGGTAATTGGCCAAGTACAATTGGGGAGAAAAGGGGGGGGGAGATTACTGCTGCTAAGCAGGTTGTATAGGCCTATGGCTGACGGAGTTACAACACACCCACATACACATTTTCTCTTGGCATCACACACACACAACTCCGTTTACAACGATTGTTTTATTGCCGGTGACAGTTTTGTCATATTTGTGAGGTAGAATGATATGCTGCTGACTGCCACATTCAGTGCTAGGGAGGATTTACTAGACTCATCTGGGTTCCTTAAAACAGTGTATGCTAATCAATGCATGATTTAAGCATGGAATCAACAAGTGGCTAAACTAAGAAAGCTAATTTACGCCAAGTGCAACAAAAGTATGTCACAACTGACCATGTAAATGCAATTGAAGTACATTTCTTACTTGAAGTGGAAGTTTTACACAGCATTTTCTGATGTTCTTTTGGTCTGGGCTGATTACAAGTAAATGCACACTTTCAAAAATACATAATATGATAATATAAAACACATAATATAAGACTGTTTTCAGGTTGCTTCTGAGGGCTGAATTTTCAACTGGCAATGCATAATAAGCTAAACACTGGGCCTACGTCACCATTCTTTCTATTATACAATTGATTTTGGTCATAGCTCAGCTGTATCCTGTGGGTACCACTCAGGGTTGGAATTGTTTTTAATATTTTCACCAATCAGATTTAAAGCTCTGTTGAGTTTAGCCCCAAGCTACATTTCAGACATTTATCCCACTATTAGCCAGTTTGAAGCCTCTGATCCTTAGACAATACCCTTCAGGCCATTTGAAAGTCTAAGCTTCAGACTAAAGGTGACCATGTTTTATCCACGAGGCAGCCTGGGATCTACAACAACCTGCCTGAAATACTTTGGCTAAAATAATAATCCTACTGTGTTTTAATCGTTACATTATTATCTTGGCTTCCAGTTATTTCTGAGCATATTGTGTTCTTATTCAATTATTGAAGTACTTTTTAACTGTTGTATTTAAAAAAATATCTATATTGTGAGGACCAGAGATACACAGGAATACTTGTTTGGGATTCTGGAACGCACAAAACAAAATCAGAAATGTGCTTTTTTTTCCCCCACGGGATCTATTCTAAACCTATTTTCTACCACCACATGTTTAGAAATATTTCTATGCTGTTAATTGACAGGCATTTGGTTATGCATTCAAGAAAATTTGAAGACAGAGCCAAATACCTCTACTTTTACATTACTTTTATTCAAAACGACTCACAGGGGAGTCAGCAATTGCAGTGGCAGAGAAATTCAAGTGTTACCATATGGCATCACAGAGCGCCACACGGTAACCATGTGACCAAGACTGCATGCCATGTCAAATATATTCCTTGAAAGTGCACCTCAAGAGGCGGTGAAAAGGAGAATCAAAATACATAGTAGGTTTACATTGCCACATATCAGTATGACGAGCATATCATCACCATAAGAGCACAAGCTGTCAAGTGCAGAAAGAAGAAGGGCACAACAGCAGACACTGATAATGGTGTCTAAGCAAGTAAGGGAACAAATTGCTGACACCAATAGCAGTATTGGATTGTTCATACTAGCTGGAAAGTGCCAGTAGATGGTTTTCAGATTTGACATAGAAACCATTTAAGGAATAAGGTAGTCATGGAAGAGGAAAGTTTTTGGGCCTTTCTTGAAGGAAGGAAACAAATCAATAGTTCTGATAGAGACTGGGAATGCATCCTACCATTTTGGAGCCAGGTGAGAGAAAAGTCTGGACCCAGAGCTTGTCACTTTAGTAGAGGGGACAGATAGAAACACCAACAGCAAGGTTTTGAACGTTATGTGGGCAGCAACAGAGCCAATGTAAGGAAACAAAGAGAGGGATGACGTGCGTAAAGGCAAGCTGAAAACCATGTGCACAGCGTCTTGTGGAATGACATGTGGCAGTTTGAGTGCACGGGCTAGGAGACCAGCGAGAAGCGCATTGCAGTACAGAAAACTAGAGCCTTAACCAGGTGCTTGGTAACATTCTGATTGGTACAATCTGATTTTATGGATTTTATTCAAAGCAAAGCTGCAGGAACAGGAGAAAGCTGCAATGTGGTTAGAATGGTAGCTCGGGGGCATGGTTATTGATGTACCAAAACTGATCAATATGTCCCTGGGAATGGATGAATTGGAAGGGATGACTACTAGCTTTGTTTTTGGACAAACTGAGCTGGAGGTGTTGTTCCATCATCCAAGCAGATGTGTGAGTAAGGCAAGCCGTAGCCCTCGTCGACATCCACATTGTCTTCTGCCAGAAAGGAAAGGTAGAATTAGCTATCATCGTCATATGAGTGGTAGGAAAAACAATGCAGAGATTATTGAGCCAAGAGAGGTGATACAGGGAGTTAAAAGAAGTAGGCCTACCACTGAGCCTTGAGGCATGCCTGTTGTGACCTCTCTAGGGATGGACACCTGACCCCTCTTTGATTCGTAGTATGACCTCCCTGTCGCATATAATTTGAACCACTTTAGCACTGTCCCAACTATGTCCAGGTCTGATAACACTGACAGCAAAATCATGTGATCCACCGTTAGATGTGGCAGATAGGTCAGGTAGGATAAACAATTAGACTTACCAGCCATTTTGGCACTGGGGAGTGCCTCAGTAACTGCAAGAAGAGCTGTTTCAGTGGAGTGACCGCTTTTAAAACCAGACTGTGGTGTAGTAGATTGTTCTTACTAGAGAGAGAGGACTGTTGATTGTATGCTGCTCGTTTGAGCCTTTTGACTTGGGCCTAAGTAGGAACCAGTGATGTTTTTTGGCTGGACCAGCCAGCGGGCCAGCCCTACAAACGCAAATGTCCCAGACTGACTAACTGAGTGGTCATGTTTGGCACGATTGGGTCGCTGAATCAGGTGACCAACAATGTCACTGAAGTTACACATTCGATCGGCCAGGGGCCAAGAGGCACGAGGGAAAGCGCACAGATAAAGCACCCCAAGTAACCGTCACTCTGACAAAACACTCGCTGGCGAATTCACAAAAGGATTGCGTGGTTTTTGCGGCCACTAAACCTGCACAAACAAAGACAAAAAGAAGCCGTTTAATCCTCAGGGCATCCGCAAAGGGTGAAATGCACCGCTTAACTGCGCTGCCAAGCAAATAGAATCTTGGTGCTCCATTGTTATTTGTACGTATTTAAATTAGGCAATATACATATATTTGGCACAAAATTGGCCTCTTTCTGTGCAAATGAACCTCATTGCAAACAAAAAAGTCCCGATTCACGAACACCAGCGCTAATAGCCACATGCAGTTCGAGTGACAATTATTAGCATCTCCAGGGAGTTGGTGTTAATTGAAATGCGTTTATAAAACTGCAGATGAAGATTTCCTGCCCAGGAGTTCACCTTATAGACACACTACCGCTGACTGTGACAGATTGGCCACAGCTCTGAACACTGGGCCGTATGCATGGATATCTTTTCTCTTATATTTTCGTTTTTGCGGGAAAAAACAATGAGAGGAAAATAAGAAAGTCGTGGGATTCATGGAGTGTGCGCACCGGCCAGTTTTGTTCCCACCCACCCGAGTATGTTGATGGATTGGGTTTGAGCTCAAATGGGTTGCGCGTGCCAGGCGTTTTGTGATTAGCATAAGGAAACGCCCCCAGTAAACCCATATAAGGGCAGCAGACTTAAGTGTCGCGCGCAAGCCAAAAGCCAACAAGTCCCTGCAATTTGACGGGTAGCGGGACAGACAGAAGAAAGGAAAAAGGAGACAAATGTAACTTTGCTTTCCGTTTATTCCGCAAAACACAAAGCAAGGACATTTTGCCCATTCAAGATGTCCAATGTTTTAAGTAAAAACTTAAAATAATGTAACGTGCATGGATAAGTAGACACGCTGGCCGGTGGCTGGCGGGTCTGACCCTGTAGTCGAGCGGTTAGCCATGCCTCCTGCGGTGCGGGCGACACGGGTTCGCGTCCCGGCCGCGGCAGTGCCTGTGGTTGCGTTGTCCCCGGAATACGCCACAATATATAAAATGTTCAATCCTCAACTATTTAATTACAGGTGCAGTAAGAGGCAGGATACCCTCTTCCTTTAAATGGTGCGGGGGGCTTTTCTACTTCTTCTGCTCCTCCGCTAGCCGTGACTGTCGCCGGGCTTTTTGCAACGCGAGCATCCCTGGCTGATTCCCTGGGATTCTACATGCCCTCTTCTTCACGTGAGCACACAGCGGCTTTTTTTGTTTGTTTGTTTGTTTTGTTTTGTTGTATAATCCATCAATCACTGAGCTTCAGAGTAAAACACGGCACGCATCTGTCTTGTCTATGTTTTCAAGGCAACTCTGCATCGAGATGTAGGGGATTTACTTTAAAACGTAACAGCGGCAGTGAAACTGTATTTCCCTATGATGGCTAAATTTGGCAATTAATCCGCGGCTCACGTGCCGAACCGTGGGGGACGATCCGCGCGGATCACGGAGCAATACGTTCCACTACACCACTGGATTTCGTCATCATTATTAATATTTCACAGAACAAAACTCAAGTTAGTTTTTGCGTATTGACTTATGTGTGGTCTAGGGCCCTTATGATCTTATCTAAGAACAAGCAGGAAGTAGGCAAGTATAGATGAATGCTGCAAAGATTCAAAAGTTATTTTTTTGGGGGGGGGGGGGGTTCTCCCTTTTTTTTCTACCCAATTGCATTTGGCCGATTACCCCAGACTTCCGAGCCGTCCCGGTCGCTGCTCCACCCCCTCCGATCTGGGGAGGGCTGCAGACTACCACATACCTCCAATACATGTGGAGTCGCCAGCCGCTTCTTTTCACCTGACATTGAGGAGTTTCACCAGGGGGACGTAGCGCGTGGAAGGATCACGCTATTCCTTCCAGCCCCCCCCCCCCTGAACAGGCGCCCCGACCGACCAGAAGAGGCGCTGTGTGTTCTAGCGCCTCCTTTGGTTGGTCGGGGCGCCTGTTCGGAGGGGAGGGGGAACTGGGGGGGGGGTAGCGTGAGCCTCCCACGCGCTACGTCCCCCTGGTGAAACTCCTCACTGTCAGGTGAAAAGAAGTGGCTGGTGACTCCACATGTATCGGAGGAGGCACGTGGTAGTTTGCAGCCCTCCCCGACCGGGACAGCCCGGAAAAGTGGGGTAATTAGTCAAGTACAATTGGGAAGAGAAAAAAAAAGGGGGGGTATCAAAAAAGACACTTATTTATGATAACTCTTAAGGATTGTAGCTTTAATTTAACAGACTGGAGAGTCTCTTGATATTCTTTCTACGATATTTCTGCTGGGGTCTCTCATGCTGGTGGGCCCTCTGAAAACACCAGCCCGAGTCCCATCCATGTACTAAACATCCTTTGCAAACAGTGGGACCTGAACAACCAGGAAGGGACCGAGGACTCCTGTGGAAGTGGTATGATACCAA
Source organism: Lampris incognitus (assembly GCF_029633865.1). Lineage (NCBI taxonomy): Eukaryota > Metazoa > Chordata > Actinopteri > Lampriformes > Lampridae > Lampris > Lampris incognitus. The sequence continues at coordinate 36,037,369 of NC_079222.1, forward strand.
CACCAAATACATTTCCCCCAATAACAATCCCTCTGTGTGGCTCAAGCAGACCCACGAGAACGGTAATTGTGGTGATTAGACCTAAATTGATGCTTCACAGCTATTCCTGTCACTTTTATGGTAATAAGATTTTTTTTTCCTCTACTGGAGTTTCTTTTAAATGCAGCTTCGGAGCATGGAGACTAATGAATGCATGCCCCCCACTGAAATGTTCAATCAGGGGCTCATTAGAAGGAGAGACACATTCAGCTGTTGATTTGATTTTTCACTTTCCTTGTAGGTCTCCCACATTTATCAGTCCACAGTCCAGGCGGTGTAGCGCCTGAGCAATTCACTTCCAGTTATTGGGGCACACAGGAGAACGCACATATTATGTTTAACACACACACACACACACACACACACACACACACACACACACACACACACACACACACACACACACACACACACACACACACACACACACACACACACCATGTCACCCTATACTTGTGGGGACCCCTCGTTGACTACATTAATCCCCTAGCCATTAACCCTAACCTTAACCATCCGAACTACGTGCCTACCCTTAATCCTTACCCAACCTTAGCCTAATCCTAACCTTAACCCTAAACCCAAACCCTCACCCTAACATAGACAGTTTATCCCATGGGGACCCAAAAACAACGTGATCTCAAATACGTGACATGACCACGACCTCTTAGCACTCGCGTTACGCCGTCAGGGTTCGGGTTCGGGTTTTTAGAGAACAAAAACTCGTAACTAAGGCACTATAATAAATTCAGTCAAATGACAATAAAAATAACATTTTGGTAACTAGAAAATATTAAACACCGCTCACTGCACGATGTTGTTGAGTCAGGGAATTCGTGGGTCCAGCCCGACGAAGGATCCTGACTGACCTTCCGTTGACGTTGTTTCCATGGTGACGGCACGTGATTTACCACATCACATGCCTCCACCACGTGATGCGAGCGTCAAAAGGTCGTGGACGTTTCACGTATTTCTGTGAGATCAGGTTGCCCAAAAAATGTCCCGCAAGGTAGGTGGTTTCAGGTTTTTCTATCCTAATGGAGACCAAATGTTCCCATTAGTATAGAAAAACCTGGTACACACACACACACACACACACACACACACACACACACACACACACACACACACACACACACACACACACACACGCATGTCCATAGGTAACGAACATGACTGAGTAGCCTCGCTAGCCGGTTGGCTAACGGGTCAGACCTTTTAGTTGACTGGTTAGCCAAATGTAGCGAATTCAGGGGGCAGCCGGGACGCGAACCCGGGTCGCCCGCATCACGGACGACTACGTTACCCTGTCGACTATAGGGTCCGACCCGGGTTCGCGTCCCGGCTGCGGCGGTTCCCGGCTGCCCCCTGAATTCGCTACACACACTTCAGTGGCAGTATCTGAAACTCTAGTTTGGAAGAGACAGCTTACATTTTGTGGTTTTCGTCCATCTGGATTTTGTCTTACATAAAGACAGTTTGCTGCAGACCACTTTCCCGGCCTCCTCAACCTTTAGCAGTTGTTTTATTCTTAGCTCCGCATGTACAGAAGTAGTCTCTACTCATACAAAGAGCATGTATGCTAACCCGGAAAGAAACCCCGCCAGTCCGTAATTAGCACTTGATTGCACTGTAAAAGCCACTCAAGTGCATTAAGGAATGATCACACAGTCAAAATGGCAATTGGCTTCATTAACTGAGACTACGAGGTAAATGGCTCGATGTGTGTGTGTGTGTGGGGGTGGGGGGGGTTCAAGCCGAGACAAACACATTTGCCACCCAACTACACACACTTTTACATGCACTTCTGTGATTTGTTAGGAATACGGAGGCTGGGAGGTAGACAGGTTAAACGAGTTAATATAAGCTGATAACTTAAAAGGGGTGAGGAGGAGGTGAGTGCTGCTAAAGTGTTTGGATGTCCTACTGCAGACCAATTTGGCCTCATAAAGGCTTGCACTAAAACAGACTGCATCTGACATACTGACGTATTAGTGGGGGGGGGGCGCATAAACCACAATGATTCACAGATACCGAAGTCCCTCGCCTGCTCTTTATACAGTCCGTGTGAAGGGGCTTTAATTCACACCACCGCCACCATCAGCCACGCTGCGTCTTTGCCTGTGTCACGTGTTGCATCTTTATTGTCCTCCTTCCTCTTGTGGACTATACAATCGAAAAGTGGTCTCGGAAACACGAGAGGAGAGTGCCTCTGTTTGTATTGTGTTGGTGCGCATGCGCACCCGTTTCCGTTTTTCTCACTTCACGTAACGACATCTGCGCACGTGGAGATTCGCGCAGTTGTCTTGTTGTTTTGAGATGATTTATTATTTATTGTTGCACGAGGCTTCCTTCCCACCTACACACGTTGCCTCGATGAGTAACGGACAACGCTGCTCAGTCCTTGCTGAGTAACGGACAACGCTGCTCACTCCTTGCTGAGTAACGGACAACGCTACTCAGTCATTGGTGAGTAACGGACAACGCTGCTCACTCCTTGCTGAGTAACGGACAATGCTACTCAGTCATTGGTGAGTAACGGACAACGCTGCTCACTCCTTGCTGAGTAACGGACAACGCTGCTCAGTCCTTGCTGAGTAACGGACATCGCTGCTCACTCCTTGCTGAGTAACGGACAACGCTGCTCACTCCTTGCTGAGTAACGGACAACGCTGCTCACTCCTTGCTGAGTAACGGACAACGCTGCTCACTCCTTGCTGAGTAACGGACAACGCTGCTCAGTCCTTGGTGAGTAACGGACAACGCTGCTCAGTCCTTGCTGAGTAACGGACAACGCTGCTCACTCCTTGCTGAGTAACGGACGACGCTGCTCACTCCTTGCTGAGTAACGGACGACGCTGCTCACTCCTTGCTGAGTAACGGACGACGCTGCTCACTCCTTGCTGAGTAACGGACAACGCTGCTCACTCCTTGCTGAGTAACGGACGACGCTGCTCACTCCTTGCTGAGTAACGGACAACGCTGCTCAGTCCTTGCTGAGTAACGGACAACGCTGCTCAGTCCGTGCTAAGTAACAGACAACGCTGCTCAGTCCTTGGTGAGTAACGGACAACGCTGCTCAGTCCTTGGTGAGTAACGGACAATGCTGCTCAGTCCTTGGTGAGTAACGGACAACGCTGCTCAGTCCTTGCTGAGTAACGGACAACGCTGCTCAGTCCTTGCTGAGTAACAGACAACGCTGCTCAGTCCTTGGTGAGTAACGGACAACGCTGCTCAGTCCTTGGTGAGTAACGGACAACGCTGCTCAGTCCTTGCTGAGTAACAGACAACGCTGCTCAGTCCTTGGTGAGTAACGGACAACGCTGCTCAGTCCTTCCTGAGTAACAGACAACGCTGCTCAGTCCTTGGTGAGTAACGGACAACGCTGCTCAGTCCTTCCTGAGTAACGGACAACGCTGCTCACTCCTTGCTGAGTAACGGACAACGCTGCTCACTCCTTGCTGCGCTTCTTTGGCGTCTGGCTGAACATGTATATCCAGCGCACCTCTCAACCCCCTACAGAGTAAACTCTGATTAAAAAATGCAGGGGCGTCCAGGTAGCGTAGCGGTCTATTCCGACATGGGGATCGCCGGTTCGAATCCCCGTGCTACCTCCGGCTTGGTCGGGAAGCTGGATGTGGGTATGTGTCCTGGTCGCTGCTCTAGCGCCTCCTCTGGTCGGTCGGGGCGCCTTTTCGGGTGAGGGGGTAGCGTGGTCCTCCAGCGCGCTAGTGTAACCGGTGGTGTCTAGCGTGCGTTGTGTTGATGAATTGACCCAGACCAGGATGTTTTTAGAGGCAATCTCCGTGTAATCTCTGACAAAGTTAAAACAAGAAGAACCAAACGCCTCCGGTCAGTAGCGACATGTACTCTCCAGCCCCTACACAAATTAAATGACACAGGACTACGTTAGCATGCTACACGGTGAGTTTAAGCTAGCAAGTAACTTACAGAAAAACAGCGTCGCTTACCTCTCTCGTGTACTACACAAAAGGCGGGAGACATCATTTATAGAGGGGGACCCATGGAAGTGACCGTGGGGGAACAGGAATTGAATAAAGCTTCCGCATATTGACTCTGGAGGCATAGCGTGTCAGGTTAACAACAGTTTAGTAACTATACACAGATTTTGTGTAATTGTAATACCACGGTATGAATGACGGTGTTGCACTGCGTCCTCCTGGTGAAACTCCTAACTGTCAGGTGAAAGGAAGTGGCTGGCGACTCCACATGTATCGGAGGAGGCATGTGGTAGTCTGCAACCCTCCCCGGATCAGCAGAGGAGCTTGAGTTGCGACCGGGACGGCTCGGAATAGTGGGGTAATTGGCCGGGTACAATTGGGGAGAAAATGGGGGGGGGGGGGAGGTAAGTAAACTGTGCTGAGAGCCGTGATCTAAATAGAGAGAAATAAGCATAAAGAATGTGGTTCCCGAAGGTGATGTCAGAGTTTTCTCGTAGAAAGTTTCAAAAATGTCTCACAGAAGAGGAGGGCTGAAGTGAACCGGGCCCCCTTCTCTGATGGGAGTCCGAACTGGCAGCGAACATCGTTGCTGTAGGGTGGCTGCGGAAAAGGGGTCGTACAGAAAACTTCTGCCGTTGGTTTTCAAAAACTCTCCCCTTACTTACTGACTCCCACCGAGTCTGGGACTCAGTCGATTGGCCGTTTAGCACACACAGTGGCGATTATGTCACAAGAGTTTGTGCAGTCAATAATATCCTTCCTTGAAGACTTATACATTTCACAATTGTATAATCTTTAACGGTGCGTCCCCCCGTCCCCCCCCCCCGCCGCCGCCTCGTGCCACTGTGTCTCTAATGCGTGCGCTCTCATCTGAATGGTAATTTGCTATTTAAAATCCTCCCATGCGCACAGAGGGACTGAATGAATTTGCTAGAAACCACAGATGTAGAGTATCAAACCTGCCCGCTCTCTGCTCGACGCACTGAAGCCCAATTAATTAACCCTCGGGCCGAGCGGGCAGGTTTTCTGGCAGTGGCCACAGGCGGTGGACCCGCACTCAGATTTAAATGCGCATCTCATTTCCACGGCGATGAACACACAGCGAGAGGCTTGGGAGGAAAGAGAGGGAGAGAGGTGGGGGGGGGGGCGGCACTTTCGCTACCTCAATATCCCTCCCAATCCAGCCTCTAATCCCTTGAGAATCCGCCCGAGGGGCGGCTCGCGGGTCGGCCAAGTCATTTTTGGGGACCCCCAATGCTTTGGAGGGATCCTATTGTTCGGACCACGCACGCGGCGTCTGTCTATCGGACGGCCCTAAATAGAAACTGACTGGCCTTTAATTGGAGTGGTCTGCGGGCAGTCGTCATATGGAAATATTTGAAGAGATCGCGGCGCAGCACTTCGCCCAAATCCACTCCCGAGCAGAGAGTTCGAGGGCATTTGTGAAACCGGTGGATTAGATAAACGATCCATATCAGCCAATTAACACTTAAACGGCTTCAAGGGGGGCGCGCTGGTTAACATGTGAATGGAGTTTAGGGCGGTTCGACCAGGACAGAAACCTTTGGTAAATGTATTGTAACAGATGCGTCGTGATCCCGAGGATTAGGCGCGTGTGTTAATGGTTGTAATCTTGTTACCTCATCACACCAGGGCGACACATGCGGGCCAAGGATTACCATGTTCTCAATGCAAGAAATAAGACATTTGATCTGCTAGGTAGTCTGTATTTCAGACAAATTTGCCTTGATCGCTTTGTATTTATGGTCCGCTTTCAATGTTGTCAACGGTGGTTTAGGCTTACACGTGTGCTGCTTTTATATCTTGCTGTATGTAGCAAGACCTTGTTGGACCATTTAAATACACGACCCGTTTTATCCCGTCGTTATAAACTACACTGTGAATTCCAACAAGTTTCGTTGGCCTAAAAACAATTAGGAGACCGAATACACTTGGGGAAAGTAAGTAGGTGAACTTAATTGTGTCAAGTTATGTGGAATAATTGTGTGTAAAATGATTTCACATAACTTGACACCCTTGACAAAAAATAGTGTACTTGAAGTTTATTTTATTGAGTACACTTCAAGTAAAGTTCAAATATATGTACTAGTAGACTTGTATACGTAATTATATTTTTAGTATATCTACTTAAAAAGTAAACAAAGTGTACTCGCTGACTTTTAGTTTAGAATAAGTATACTAATAGTAACACTTAAATACACTACTTTTTTGACTTCATTTACTGACTTTTCGGTGTACTCATTTTTATTATTTTTTTTTAAGTAAACTGAACTTTTAGAATGTACAGTGGACAGCAGTGGCGGCTGGCCAGTACAGGGCGCTGGGGCGCCGCCCCCCCTCAAATATCAAGAGATAAAAATCTACTTAAACATGTTAAATATAATATAGTTGTATAATAATGATGAAATAAAAGGGTTTTCAGTCTGTGAGCGCCTGTCAGCAGCATTACATATTGGTTCAAATGGTGTTTGGTTGGTTTCTGTCCAGTAGTGGATCTAGGGATTTTTTCCTGGGGTGGCAAAGGGGTGGCAAGACTGTGTCCCAGAGGTGGCAGCTGCCACCCCCTTGCACCCTGTAGATCCGCGCCTGTGAGGGGGGAGGGGGGATTCTAAATCGGCGACTTCTGTTTGAGATGAGTTTGGCGCGGGTCTCATTGACCTTCACCATGCATGTACATAAAATATACTTTAAAAACATATTATCTGATTTATAAATGGGGTGGCAACAGGGGTGGCAAGACTGTGTCCCAGAGGTGGCAGCTGCCACCCCTGTTGCCACCCTGTAGATCCGCGCCTGTTTCTGTCTGAATGCATACACTTCCTGGGTGAGGGGCGCCCGCCAAACCATATGTTATGTAAGCCCTCAAACTGGTGGCGGGCGGGTGACCTGAGGCTGCGGTCTGATTGGTTTTGCAGATTTTCCAGGGGGCGCACTTCTGTGCGTGATAACATCTATAAGGCTACATGGCCCTTCTTAATAACTCGGTGACTGTGTGGACATTAAAGCCGCTGTCAGGTGTGCTGCGCCAAGGTAAATTGCGCGCCCCCCCCCCAAATTTTTTTAGCAGCAGCCGCCACTGGACTGGACAGTAGCCTAAGCCGTGAGCGTTTTGACACATTTTAATGAATCGTTACATTTTGTTTATTATTGTTTTCCCGCTGAAAATGGCTCCGCGCGGGATCGGCTCGACGGCGTTACACGCAGCATTTTGTTCGAGTCTGGCATCTCTAATCACCGCGTTTCCAACCGCGTGATTTATGTCCGCCGTCCAAATGTAGCCTATGATTACGGAGCCGGTGGCGGGTGCAGTTTGGATGTCTC
>NC_079222.1:36049708-36072208 GCF_029633865.1 Lampris incognitus
AATCAAAATTAAGCCTCGCGGACAACGAAATATACATCAGTGTAAACTGACGAAGAAGAAGGCTCGCCGCGGCACAGCATGCCCGCAGACGGCTGAGGCATGTGCGCTAACAAGCTCTCTCTCTCTCTCTCTCTCTCTCTCTCTCTCTCTCTCTCCCTCTCTCTCTCTCTCTCTCTCCCTCTCTCTCTCCCTCTCTCTCTCCCTCCCTCCCTCTCTCTCTCTCTCCCTCTCTCTCTCTCTCTCCCTCTCTCTCTCCCTCTCTCTCTCTCTCTCTCTCTCCCTCTCTCTCTCCCTCCCTCCCACTCTCTCTCTCTCTCTCTCTCTCTCTCTCCCTCTCTCTCTCCCTCCCTCCCACTCTCTCTCTCTCTCTCTCTGAATCGGTGCACACGCTTCCCGAGAGTGTGTGTGATACTCTAAGTCTTAATAGCTGTTTTGATGTTTTATCTTGATCTAGGTTGATATTATTTATATTACTTATTACTTATGATATTACTTATGATGTTACTTATTACTTATTACTTACTTATGATATTACTTATTACTTATGATATTACTTATGATGTTACTTATTACTTACTACTGACTTATGATATTACTTATGATATTACTTATGATATTACTTATGCTGTTACTTATTACTTATTACTTACTTATGATATTACTTATTACTTATATTACTTATGATGTTACTTATTACTTATTCTTATGATATTACTTATGATATTACTTATTACTTACTTATTACTTATGACATTACTTATTACTTATGATATTACTCATTACTTATATTACGTATGACTTATATTACTTATGATATTACTTGTGCTTATCAGTGATGGGCCTCCTTGAATATAATAATAGCCAGCGCAACAGAGAAGTGATAAAAGAGGGAATGAACCCCAGTCAGAAGCGGCTACGGGGGTTCAGCAGCGCGTGGGTCCGGATCAGGTGCACGTGGAGAGGTTACTCTAACAAGTGTTCATTTAGCTTCGCAAAATACAATCGCTGCCACTGACAGTCATTAATCCGCGGCTTTTCGACGTGCTCGCAGTCGATTAGACACAATTGAAGAGCCAAACTGAACAGGGGCCCGTGGAGTGTTCATTAGGTCATTAATTGGCCTGCGATTTGCATGCGTAATAGGCTGTCTGCTGGCTGGCGGTAAGACGGAGATCTTCTGGTGCATCTTTTATTTCCGCCATCTTTTCGCGCTCGCCTCGTCCACGTGTCCTAACAGCTTAAGAAGGACGCTGCTATAAAGGAGGGGGGGGCATGTTTGGTGGGGGCACCCCCACCACCACCCCCACCATCTCCGCCCCAGCCACTGTCCCCCGTGCGGTGATGTTCATTGTATGTGACTCCTCAATTCCGCTGCTTCCCCGAATCCCCCGCGCCTCTCTGGCGCTGTATTACCGCAGCCATGAACTGTCTGGCCCACTGCTGTTTGCGCCTGGTAATGGACTTTTCTCCCTTTCTGCACCACGCTAGTTGTGCTGAGAGGCCATTTCTACTAACGCCCCCCATAGAAGTTGAACCATTATTCTATTTGTTCCTTCCCCGGCCTCCCCTCCCTGGTCCGGGTCCGGGATTGTCCTTTGTGAAGTGACACTGTTGTCGCGTCAGTCCTGCCGTGATGTTTATCCCGCCACGACGATGACCCATTACGAGATAACTGGAAGACGAACCCGCGTAATTGTTTATAGTGGCCCTAATGAACGCGCTAATGACCGCATTTCATGCCCGCTAATGAAAATAAAGTATATTTTCAAGCATATAAAGTTTGTGGCAAATAGGGCGCGTAATTGTCATAACGTTTTGTTATTGATATTTATGTAAATAAGCACGTGTTTTTTTTTTTTTTAAGTAAACAATCTGAATCGCGTGAAAGCGTCGCGGGGAACTTGCAGGAGGTGATTATAATGCATCGCGAGCCGGCGCGCGCATTAGCTTCGGCAGCGTGGACAGCTCACCTTAGGCTGAAACGTGTGGGCCAATCTGCATGTGAAATTACTCTGTCAGATGTGTTTTGGTAAACCGTTAATGAACGTTATTCAACCATTAGTGCTTTGCTTAAAAATAAATAAATAAACAAAATAAAAAGAGTGATCTTGGCAGCCCACTTAGCCGTTAGTCTGGCTTTAGGAAGCCCGCTCAGAGGAGGAGGGATTATCCTGTAGGAGAACGACACGAACCAGCTCAGAATCAAACTCCAGAAAAGGCAGCCCTCGATTCCTGGTCTCTGCAAACCCGGTGTTACTTTGTGAGGAGGCTCCCGCTCACTGTGGATTTAACGTCTTGGTTTTCATTTTACCGCCCCCCCCCCTCCCCCCGAGGCTGAAAAGGCCCAAGACCACCTGCTGGCTCCTGCCAGGCTGTTCACACGGGGAGGAGCTTTAATTGCTGTAATGAAGAGCAACACGGAGACACTCCCGTGTCTATTCAGCAACCTTCCGGGAAGCGGGAACATTTATTTGTCATTTAATTCCATGCATCTGCGCACGTGCAATGAAACGAAATATCGTTTCCCCAGCACCCAGCAGTGCAACACAATGACAGAAACACAAATCCAAACTGCAAGGACTGGAAAACACGTATATCCCAACTGCAAGAACTGGAAAACACACATATACAAACTGCAAGAACTGGAAAACACATATATCCCAACTGCAAGAACTGGAAAACACACATATACAAACTACAAGAACTGGAAAACACACAACTCCAAACTACAAGAACTGGAAAACACACATATACAAACTACAAGAACTGGAAAACACACAACTCCAAACTGCAAAAACTGGAAAACACACAACTCCAAACTGCAAGAACTGGAAAACACACATATCCAAACTACAAGAACTGGAAAACACACAACTTCAAACTGCAAAAACTGGAAAACACATATATCCAAACTGCAAAAACTGGAAAACACATATATCCAAACTACAAGAACTGGAAAACACACATATACAAACTACAAGAACTGGAAAACACACAACTCCAAACTACAAGAACTGGAAAACACACATATACAAACTACAAGAACTGGAAAACACACAACTCCAAACTGCAAAAACTGGAAAACACACAACTCCAAACTGCAAGAACTGGAAAACACACATATCCAAACTACAAGAACTGGAAAACACACAACTTCAAACTGCAAAAACTGGAAAACACATATATCCAAACTGCAAAAACTGGAAAACACATATATCCAAACTACAAGAACTGGAAAACACACAACTCCAAACTGCAAGAACTGGAAAACACACAACTCCAAACTGCAAGAACTGGAAAACACATATATCCAAACTGCAAAAACTGGAAAACACATATATCCAAACTAAAAGAACTGGAAAACACATATATCCAAACTGCAAGAACTGGAAAACACACAACTCCAAACTGCAAAAACTGGAAAACACACAACTCCAAACTGCAAGAACTGGAAAACACATATATCCAAACTGCACGAACTGGAAAACACACAACTCCAAACTGCAAGAACTGGAAAACACACAACTCCAAACTGCAAAAACTGGAAAACACACAACTCCAAACTGCAAGAACTGGAAAACACATATATCCAAACTGCAAGGACTGGAAAACACACAACTCCAAACTGCAAAAAATGGAAAACACATATATACACACTACAAGAACTGGAAAACACGTATATCCAAACTGCAAGAACTGGAAAACACACAACTCCAAACTGCAAGAACTGGAAAACACACAACTCCAAACTGCAAGAACTGGAAAACACACAACTCCAAACTGCAAGAACTGGAAAACACACAACTCCAAACTGCAAGAACTGGAAAACACACAACTCCAAACTGCAAGAACTGGAAAACACACAACTCCAAACTACAAGAACTGAAAAACACACAACTCCAAACTACAAGAACTGGAAAACACACAACTCCAAACTGCAAGAACTGGAAAACACACAACTCCAAACTACAAGAACTGGAAAACACACAACTCCAAACTACAAGAACTGGAAAACACACAACTCCAAACTGCAAGAACTGGAAAACACACAACTCCAAACTGCAAGAACTGGAAAACACACAACTCCAAACTGCAAGAACTGGAAAACACACAACTCCAAACTGCAAGAACTGGAAAACACACAACTCCAAACTACAAGAACTGGAAAACACACAACTCCAAACTGCAAGAACTGGAAAACACACAACTCCAAACTGCAAGAACTGGAAAACACACAACTCCAAACTACAAGAACTGGAAAACACACAACTCCAAACTACAAGAACTGGAAAACACGTATATCCAACATGTCAAAAAAAGAGCGAACGCCAGCATGACTGTGGGAACTGCCGGTCTGCATGGGCTAGCAGTTAGCTTAGCCTGCCCCACTTCAGCGTCCTGTCAGACCGCCCTCGGTGTTTCCTCTTCAGGCGCAGCTCCTGGCAGGGCCGTGGTCCGTAGGCCCACAGGACACGGTAGACCAGGCTCCCCCAACCGATCCAGCGCCAGCTCTCCCAGCCATCAAATGAAGACACAAACTGAGACGCAGACGTGGACAAAGACCCTGCATGGACGGTGCTGGGTGAGGCCGCCGCAAACGTGAATGCGCGGCGCCATTTTCTCACACATTCCCATGCCCAAACATCCCAAATTTTATATAAGACACGACATTAAATGCCGACGTCAGAGTCCGGAAGAGGAACGCTTTCTTTAACTGTAATGTTCAGCCTCCTCCCCACCCCAATCTGGGAAGGAGGCTTGTTAATCTATTTGCTCGTCTGTGTCTGTTTGCCACCCTCATCAGTTTTCCTTCATGGAGCTATTATATGATATTGTATAATGAGCTGCTTTTATCATTCCCTCTTTGTTTTTTGTTTATTTATTTATTTTACAAAGCAGTGTCCGTTTCTTGCATATTAGCATCATTGTAAGCCTGTTCTCGGTGTAACAGGATACACATGGGTCAGTATTAGGACCTGTAGTCCAGCACTTGCATCAGTAGTATCTTCGATACACATGTCTGTATGTAAGCGTATACGTGATGTGTGTTATCGTGGTGTGTAAATACGTGTGATTTTAATGTAGGACACAGCCTTCCTGCTGGGCTACTGACATGCGTTATGGACTGAGGGGGGGGGAGGGGGAGGGGGAGGGGGCAGCCGTGTACAAGTCTGTGTGCACGGCTGCAAGAGGAGTAGTGTGGAGGGGAGAGGATTTCTCCGTTTTGTGTTTCGCCTCAGCTCTGCCCCTTCTACAGAGGATCCAATCAATCTGCCAGCTATTAAGTTTGTTAATTGATAATGCATACTAATTAGGCTGAGCGCAGTTACTTGGGAGACTCCGAGGAGGTAATTGTAGGCACGAGTCCAACTGGAGTTTAAGACAGTCTGTGCCAGGTAAGGATTCATTAAGTGGAGAGATTGGAGAGGATGAAAGGAGGGAGGAGGCGGAGCACAGAGCAGGTGGAGGGAGGGAGGGAGGGAGGGGGAGGCGACGGAGGGGGAGGATGGGGTTCAATGCCAATCTGATGAGATATTTTCTAATGGGACCTTATTATTACGTATTTGTTACCTAATATTTCACTCTGATAAATCAATTATCGTTGTGCTACCACGTCATTATTTGTTGTCAGAAATATACGCAATGCTGCCTTTGTGTTGACATCAGGCTCGTGAAGAGAGGCACAAAAACAAGGCGTTTACTCTTGCTTCACCAATTGCCAACCCCAATTACGGAGTTTGCAGTGTTTCACAATCGCATTATCCAACATTTTGTTCCCATGTCACCGCCACGACCAAAGTATGAAGCTGTTGGGGGTCCGGGTAGCGCAGCGGTCTGTTCCGTTGCCTACCGACATCGAGATCGGCGGTTCGAATCCCCGTGTTGCCTCCGGCTTGGCCGGGTGTCCCTACAGACACAATTGTGGCTATGGGGCTATGTGTCCTGGTTGCTGCACTAGCGCCTCCTCTGGTGGGCCGGGGCGCCTGTTCGCGGGGGGGGGGTGTAATGATGTTTACGTTAACAATACTAACGGGTGACCTGCTGGTGTCAGTGTAACACAGATGATATGTATGGACAGGAAGTAAGAAGAGGATAATGTGTGTAAACCGGAAGTGAGGGAGTAGAATAAAGCAGCTAGCCGAGCTAGCAAAAAGCTTCCATTAACATAAGAATGGGAACATTGCATGGTCCCAGGAGTGGGTACACGTGGTCAAGAGCGACTCAAGAATGGATGCATTGAAACATTACGAGCGGGAACTGGGAGGGGGGACTGGGACTGGGGACTGGGACTCGGGACTGGGACTGGGACTGGGGGGGGGATAGCGTGATCCTCCCACGCGCTACGTCCCCCTGGTGAAACTCCTCACTGTCAGGTGAAAAGAAGCGGCTGGCGGCTCCACGTGTATCAGAGGAGGCACGTGGTAGTCTGCAGCCCTCCCCGGATTGGCAGAGGGGGGTGGAGCAGCGACCGGGACGGCTCGGCTCGGCTCGGCTCGGAAGAGGGGGGTAACTGGCTGGATGCAGTCGGGGAGAAGAGGGGGGAATTTAAAAAAATAATAATCATATATAAAGCTGTTGGCATGACAAGCTGTTGCCTTCACCACCATTCTCCCCAAACATCTCCAAGCGCGTGTTGCACGTGGTCCTGGGGCGGTGTGATTGGCGTGCCGTTAACGCGGTGAGATCCACGCGCGGGACCTCTGGCGGCTCCGAACCAAAGGCGGCGCCGCTAATTGAGACGGCTGTGGCGTGTTTGCTGTTCCTCTCAGTGTCAGCCTGACGACCCCTTGAACCGTCTGTCATCCTCTCCACCAGAGGGAGGGAGAGGGGGGAGGCAGAGGGGGGAGAGACGGGGGGGGGTATGTTAAAGGAGAATGAAAATAGAAATGGTAGTAAGTCTTTTGTAAGATTAGCACAGCACTGATTGTCTACCATTTAAACTCTGCAGGTGTGTGCGCGTGTGTGTGTGTGTGTGCGCGTGCGTGTGTTATCCCTAAATGTAACCCGGTTGCAAAATGAACGTGTGCCTTGTGTTGCTGTCCCAGCACAAAGACACGTCGGGCTTTCTGCAACAATCCGCGAGCAAAATCTGCTCATGTGACTTCTTTTGTTTGTTTGGGTTTTTTTCTTCGCATTTTTTACCGCTTTACATTCTTTCTCTTTTTTCTTTCTTTTCCTTTCTTTTCTTTTCTTTTCTTTTCTTTGCAGCAGTCGGCGCAATATGAAAAAGCAGGACAGTTCTGGCACCTGAGCTCAGTGAAAGGAGACTCTACAGATCAGTTTGGTGCTGTGTTGTTGTCATCCCGTTCATGTTACAATGTCTCCCATTGTGGATATCGCTGAGGTATTATTATTATTATTAATTAATAATAATAATAATCGTTATTATTATTAATTATTATTATTAATAATAATACTAATAATAACGATAATAATTATAATAATACGTAGGGAAAGATGTCACTTGCAATGTGAAACCCGTCATTGGGTTCCCATGCCCACTTGTTAACCCCCCCCCCCCGCTCTCTCGCTCTCTCTCTTCATTGTCTGTCTGTCTCTCTCTCTGTCTGTCTCGCCCTCTCTCTGTCTCTCTCTCTGTCTGTCTCGCCCTCTCTCTGTCTGCATGTCTGTCTCTCTCTCTCTTTCCGTCTGTCTCTTTCTGTCCGTCTGTCTCGCCAGCTCTCTTTCTGTCTCTCTCTCTCTCTGTCTGTCTCTCCCCCTCTCCTCCTCCTCCCCCATCTCTCTCTCTGTCTGTCTCTCCCCCTCTCCCCCCCCCCCCCCATCTCTCTCTCTCCGGTTTGTTTGTTTCCCCCTCGCCTCGCGGGACGCTGAGAGACAGACAGCCTTGCCAGATTCATTTTCTGATCAAAGCTGTTTGATTTGGTCAATTTTGCCACATTGGAGACGTTCTCTATTACTGAGATAAATAGCTGCGGGCTAACTGTCAACCAAAACTTGTAAGCTAATAAATTATTCCAATTTCTCCGAGCTGGATTTCTCTCGGGAGCCAGCCTCTAGGAAATACACTTTTTGATTAGTACATTTCTGTACGTGTGCGCGCGCGCGCGCGCGTTTCTGTGTGTCCGCGTGTGTAAAAGGCCTGTGCCTGTTCGTGTGTGTGTGTGTGTGTGTGTGTGTGTGTGTGTGTGTGTGGACATCGGGATGTGTCGTGTCTGATTAGCGGGCAGGCTGCCGGAGTGGAGGGAGGTAGAGGAGGCTGTCAGTAGAAGGAGCCCTCTAATGCATTATGCATTGACAGGGCTTGGATCCTGCCACCTCCGCTGGCACGCCTGGGAGAGAGGAGACTGAATTGGTCTTACCGGGGGGGGGGGGGCTCCGCTCTGCCTCCTCTCTCAGCTCCTCCGTCCATGCCCGCACTCCTGGGAGGAGAAACTGACAGGAGCCAGCCCTCCACCGCCTGACACACTGCATACTCCCCTGCTTAGACAACCAGGTGTGTGCCTAAACACACACTTTCACTGTCCTCGGGTTCCTTTGCGCACACACACACACACACACGCACGCACGCGCGCAAACAAATACACACGTGCATGCCCAGACCCAGCCACTGGGCTCGTGGCCTGGAAATGGGGCGGTGGGCAGGAAGTGTGTCATCAGCATAAACGGACAGAGGGGGAGAACGTGACTGATAGGCTGGGGGATAAAATTGATCGGCTCCACGTCCCCTGACCAGGCGGTCTGTCCTCGGCCCATCCCTCTCTCTCTCTCCCGCCCCCGTCCCTCGGCCCCATCTCCTCTCCTCCCCCTGACCTGTCGCCACGCTCGGCCTCGCCCTGGTGACTCAATAAAGCCCGGCTCGCCCCACGTCCCCAGCCCGCTCGGCTGGCTTTGGGCCACAGCAGATAAATAGGTGTGTGTGCATGCGAGCACCAAAGCCACACACACCATTCATCACCCCACCAAAACTGTCCCTCGATGATTACCTCTTCCAAGCTCCCCAAAACCAGTGGGGGGGGGGGGATAGAAGGGGGAGATGGTAAATGAAACTTTTGAGGGGTCAGTGGTTTTGTACTTTAGCTATTCATCTTCTCGCTCACCTCGCGGGGCTGCGGAATGGCGGAGTGCTGGTGGGTAATTACCTCTCAGCGTGCCGCACTGCTTCATTATGTCCTGCACCTCCAGCCCGCGGAAACATTTGTAATTTAGTCTGGGGAGCTTCGCACGAGCCACGCTGACAAAATGAGTGTGTGTATGCGTGTGTGTGTGTGCGTGCGTGTGTGTGTGTGTGTGTGTGTGTGTGTGCGTGTGAGAGAGAGAGAGCGATGGAGAGCGAGAGAGACTGTGCGTGTGTGAGAGATCGAGAGACTGCGTGTGAGAGATTGTGTGCGTGTGTGCGCGAGTGCGTGCGTGTGTATATGTGTGAGAGACTGTGTACGCGCTTGCGTGCGTGTGTGTGTCTCAGAGAGGGGGAGAAAGAGCGAGATTGTGTGAGAGAGCGAGAGTGAGGGGGAGACAGAGAGACTGTGAGAGAGACTGTGTGTTTGCGTGCGTGCGTGTGTGTGTGTGTGTGTGTGTGAGAGGGGAGCGCGAGAGACAGGATGAGGGAGGGAGGGAGAGAGGGCGGGAGAGAGAGAGTGAGGAAGAGAGGGGGGGAGAGAGGGGGGAGATAGAGAGAGAGGGAGAGAGAGTGAGGGAGGGAGGGAGGGAGAGAGAGGGGGGGGAGGGAGAGAGAGGGAGAGCGAAAGAGAGGATGAGGGAGGGAGGGGGAGGGGAGAGAGGATGAGGGGGGAGAGAGAGAGGGGGAGAGAGTGATGGAGGGAGAGAGAGAGGGAGGGAGAGAGGGGGAGGGAGAGAGAGAGAGGGAGGTGAGAGAGAGGGAGAGCGAAAGAGAGGATGAGGGAGGGAGGGAGGGAGAGCGAGAGAGGATGAGGGAGAGAGTGAGGGAGGGAGGGAGAGAGAGGGAGGGAGAGAGGGGGGAGGGGAGGGAGAGAGGAGAGGGGGGGGTTGCTTCAGAGGATATAGGAAGTGTGTATGCGCCCTGCTGGTGGGGATGGTTTCTATTTGAACAAGCCCGTTTAGGAAACGTGTCAGAATGTAATTCATCAGCTGCAGATTGCCCATTATTCTCAGAGAGCGTTGTGTTTCGTAAGACGGGTCGGATCCGGATTGTTGACCCGGGTGGAAATACACACACACACACACATACACACACACACACACACACACACACACACACACACACACACACACACACACACACACACACACACACACACACACACACACACACACACATATTTACTGCTAAACGCTGTGATATTCTGAGCGATGAGGGAAATGGGGCAGTTATGTCGCCCATGACCACGTGCTTCACGGCAGGACCTCCACCTCGTCCTCGTCTGTCGGCCATGATGCTGTGTGTGGTGTGCTGGAGCTGGGCGCGAGAGCCACACACGTGTGAACCGTTGTGAGACAGACAGACGGGCGACAACACAGCGGTGTGTCCATCCAGCAGACTGAGGATGACAACACCCTGCTCCGCCCGAGGATGACGGAGGCCCGCTCTCTTCCCCCACCTGGAATCAAGACGAAAGGATGGATGAAGAGGCCTCCTTTCCTTTCCTTTCTTTTTTTTTTTTTTGACAGAGCCTGCGGGACCGGGGTTACCGTCTGTTCCTCTGCACGCACCACTCCGTCAGACAGACGGGACTGTCACTCACGCGGCTTTGCGTGAGTGACACAGACATCTGTTTTAACTCGGCCCTGCAGCACTCCACATCCAGCCAGCGCCTCCCTCCTGCAGGTGACCCGCGAGTTCCGCCTAGCCACATCCGGGTACCCCGGACTGGAGCGGAATCAACCCTCTGCCCAGAATTCTGGACATGTTTTTTGCACACACACACACACACACACACACACACACACATATATATATATATATATATATATATATATATATATATATATATATATATATATATATATATATATATATACTATTTTATTATATACATCATTTTCCCTGCTCCCCCCTGCCTGGATCTACGGCCGAAGAGGAAACAGCGAGAGCGGTCTGACAGGACGCGGAAGCGGGGCAGGCTAAGCTAACTGCTAGCCCATGCGGACCGGAAGTCCCGACAGTCATCCTGGCTGGCGGTCGTTCTCCTGGACAGTGGAATTTTGTGGACTGCGTTGATAACAGTTTGTTTTTTGTTTTTGTTGTTTTTGCTTTGTTCTCTCTGTTTTTGTGTGTCTTCTGTGGTGTCGTTTTTGGGAAACTGAATTCCGTTTCTTTTGTGTACGCAGGTACATGAGAGAAATGACAGCAACTCGTCCCTGATTCCTGATTTGTGTTTTGGATACATGCGATCTGCATGACTGATAAGTCATTTGTGAGGAATAACAAAGGGCATCTACATACACGGGCTAACATCGTTTGTTTGCATGTTAGTCTTCAGATTTTGAAACTTGAAATGAAATAATTTACATGTTTTGATTTTATATACCGAATAACTCGTAATAAAACAATGCACATGCAGGGGGACATGCAGGGGGACATGCAGGGGGACATCCGGGTAGCGTAGCGGTCTATTCCGTTGCCTACCAACACGGGGATCTCCGGTTCGAATCCCCGTGTTGCCTCCGGCTTGGTCGGGCATCCCTACAGACACAATTGCCCGTGTCTGCGGGTGGGCAGCCGGATGTGGGTATGTGTCCTGGTCGCTGCACTAGCTCCTCCAATGGTCGGTCGGGGTGCCTGTTCTGGGGGGCGGGGACTGGGAGGAATAGCGTGATCCTCCCACGCGCTACGTCCACCTGGCAAAACTTCTCACTGTCAGGTGAGGAGTTTCATGTGAATCCTGGTTTCCAGGAGGTTTCCAGGAGGTTTCCAGGAGGTTTCCAGGAGGTTTCCAGGAGGTTTCCAGGAGGTTTCCAGGAGGTTTCCAGGAGGTTTCCAGGAGGTTTCCAGGAGGTTTCCAGGAGGTCAGGTTGAACTCAGACCACCAGGAGAAGCGGCTGGCGACTCCACGTGTATCAGAGGAGGCATGTGGTAGTCTGCAGCCCTCCCCGGATCAGCAGAGGGGGTGGAGCAACAACCGGGATGGCTCAGAAGAATGGGGTAATTTGCCGGAAACAATTGGGGAGAAAAGGGGAGCAAAAAAACAAAAGCACATGCAACTCGTGTTAGCAAGATGTTTGACTACTGAACACGTCACCTCGTCCTGTCTAACGGCGTTTACATAATTAATCTCTTAAAAGTGTCTGTCGTCGACATTTCTGCTAGCCGTCAGCCGGCCGTTAGGCGTGCTAGGCTCGTCTGTACCCTCGTTGTGATGTATAGCGCGTCTAATATTGTGTACTGTAAATGCAGACACGTGGCTAATGACTCCGTTAGCAGCATCAGATTACTTACAGCACGTGTCTGCCACTCACCTTCGCTCACTGCATGCCTGCGCTGCATGCATGCATGCATGCCTGCACAGCCACATGCAGGTCTTAGTTTGCTGTGTTTTGCAGACAGAGCGGTGGGGCTTTGTCCCCGGGTACGGGATGGCTTTGGGACGCTCATAATTCATGTTTGATATGAAACGCGCCTGACGAGGTGTTGGGGTTAGCGGGTGTGTATACTTGACATGTGCCAGCAATGTAGCTTACAATCCGATGTCTCGATGCGTGGTCCTGGGTTCGAACCTCGGGGTCATCCAATCTTGGGGCCATTCTCTGTGTGGAGTTCACATGTTCTCCCCCGCGTCTGCGGTGGAATTTCTCCGGGTGCTCCGGTTTCCCCCACCATCAAAAAAGACATTGATGGCAGGGTTAGTACTCCTGTATCCTGAGCAAGGCATGGCGAGACGAACTGGACTCTGCCCCCGGGTGCTGCGCGGCAGCTGCCCGCCCCTCCTAGCTACACAGCTAAGATGGGTTAAATGCAGAGAAAGAATTGCCCCACGGGGGTCAATAAAGTACATCAAAATAAATAATAATAATACTCCAGGTAAGAAAATCAAAGAGTTACTTCTGATTTACTGTAGTATCTCATTATCTTACTGTGGGGGCTAAATACTTCTGATTTACTGCAGTATTCATTATCTTACTGTGGGGGCTAAAGAGAGTTACTTCTGATTTACTGCAGTATTCATTATCTTACTGTGGGGGCTAAATACTTCTGATTTACTGCAGTATTCATTATCTTACTGTGGGGGCTAAAGAGAGTTACTTCTGATTTACTGCAGTATTCATTATCTTACTCTGGGGGCTAAAGAGAGTTACTTCTGATTTACTGCAGTATTTCATTATCTTGCCGTGGGGGCTAAAGAGAGTTACTTCTGATTTACTGCAGTATTTAATTATCTTACTGTGGGGGCTAAATACTTCTGATTTACTGCAGTATCTCATTATCTTACTGTGGGGGCTAAAGAGAGTTACTTCTGATTTACTGCAGTATCTCATTATCTTACTGTGGGGGCTAAATACTTCTGATTTACTGCAGTATTCATTATCTTACTGTGGGGGCTAAATACTTCTGATTTACTGCAGTATTTCATTATCTTACTGTGGGGGCTAAAGAGAGTTACTTCTGATTTACTGCAGTATCTCATTATCTTACTGTGGGGGCTAAATACTTCTGATTTACCACAGTATCTCATTATCTTACTGTGGGGGCTAAATACTTCTGATTTACTGCAGTATCTCATTATCTTACTGTGGGGGCTAAAGAGAGTTACTTCTGATGTACTGCAGTATCTCATTATCTTACTGTGGGGGCTAAATACTTCTGATTTACTGCAGTATTCATTATCTTACTGTGGGGGCTAAAGAGACTTACTTCTGATTTACTGCAGTATCTCATTATCTTACTGTGGGGGCTAAAGAGAGTTACTTCTGATTTACTGCAGTATCTCATTATCTTACTGTGGGGGCTAAAGAGAGTTACTTCTGATTTACTGCAGTATCTCATTATCTTACTGTGGGGGCTAAAGAGAGTTACTTCTGATTTACTGCAGTATCTCATTATCTTACTGTGGGGGCTAAAGAGACTTACTTCTGATTTACTGCAGTATCTCATTATCTTACTGTGGGGGCTAAAGAGAGTTACTTCTGATTTACTGCAGTATCTCATTATCTTACTGTGGGGGCTAAATACTTCTGATTTACTGCAGTATTTCATTATCTTGCTGCAGGTTCTAAACGTGTCAGGAAAGTGGCTGCAGGTCACACAGGCTGAGGCCAGCCACCACTGACCGAGGTTACTGAAAGCACTGCACGTTCAGTACCGGTCTTTCGGTCGTGATGTCACAATGCCTCTGATCCTTGAAAGATGGCGCCCTTGCCCTTGGAAAAAGCCCAAGTCCAATAATTGGTTCAATCGTTTAGGTTAAGGCCGTAGCCTGTTATGCTAGTCAGTGTAGGCAGCTAGGTAAAGCTAGCTCATACCTTTGCGAAGATCACGGTGTAGTCGCAGCCTGTTGGCTTGAAACTGTGGAGATCTTGAACCCATCCATTGGTAAACTGCCGGTGTGCTTCGAGGGATTTAAACGATTTAAACCGGTCCAATGTGTAAGCACTAATACCATAGACGAGGTCATTTACCATGTCCATATGACTTAGTGGAGGAAGCTCGTCTGGGTCGTGGCTCCATGCTTTCGTTGGTAGCTCCAGGGGATCATCGTTATTTAGACCAGTGGTTCTCAACCTTTTTGGGGTCCTGGACCCCCTGCGTATTTTTGATCTACCCTGAGGACCCCTCCACCTGATCTTGGGGGAGGGGGGTTGCAATTTGATAGAAACAGTAGAAACTGCATTTTAAATTGCATGATAGCATTTATTCACTCTTTGGGGCAAAAATAAGAGCTTTCAGTTGTAACTTAGATATAGTTAACAAAACAGAATTCTTATGCAGTAACTTTCAGATATATGTAACAAAACAGAATATGTATTCAGTAACTTTCAGATATATGTAACAACAGAATTTTTATGCAGTAACTTTTAACAATGCAAACAGGAGCGAGATCTCTTAATTAAAATACAATAAATTACACTTGTGAAACAGATGTAATTAGAGAAAAAAGTCCTGTTACCCTTTATAGTTTAGGTAGATAAAGGTCTCAGTCACATTTGAGTAAAATAATCCTATTTCTATAAATGTCATAGGATCTTTTTTTAAGATATTGTATTTTCACGGACCCCTTGCAATTACACCACGGACCACTAGGGGTCCGCGGACCCCCGGTTGAGAAACAGTGATTTAGGGCATTCAGTGTTGTCAAATAACGACGTTTGGCACCGGGACATAATTTGCCCCTGTAGGTCACCTTCTCTTTGTCTCTTTCTTTAAACATCTCAGTGAGGTAAGGGTAAGGGTGAAGGCAAATGTAACGCTTATATAAGGCCAAGTCAATGGCGAAAGTGCTAGCTAATTCGTAAACAGTGCCTCTGATCCTTGGAAGATGGCGCCCGGCGTCGCGTTGCCCTTGGAAACGGCCCAAGTCCGAAAGACCGACTGTCTGCGTTAGCTGGTTTGTCGGGATAAAACAGCGGAAATAAAGGGTCGATACTGTGGCTGCAGCTGGCAGGCGTAGAAGCAAACATGCACACTCACTTCTACAAAACTTGCAAGGTCTGCTCGGATATAAACGTCGTCTCAAAATCGGGTTAAGAGATCTAAAACGGGGTTCTTCAGCAATCAGGAACATCTATTGTGTCGTTTCATGTCATGTACGCAGGTGCATGAAGTATCGTTTCCCCCAGCCCACAGCAGCGCAACGCAAAGACAGAAACACACGTGTCCAACATATCCACGAAAACGTTCCCCTGTCCAGGAGAACGAGCGCTACACTGGCTAGCAGTTAGCTTAGCCTGCCCCGCTCCCGCGTCCCGCCAGACATGTAACCCGAAATACTCCTCGTTTATTTCCCATCTCCATATCTGATTGTCGGTGATGGGGATTGATTTGGTACATACAGAATACATTTCAATTCCTGCAACAACATCCTCCTTTTAACAATGTGCTCTCCCGTTAGCAAATCCATCCGTTATCCGTACCCACTCAATCCGGTTCAGAACGTCCCAGCATGCATTGGGAGGAAGCTAGGTAGACGCTATGTGCACATGTAATCAGTACATCACAGGACACACACACACACACACACACACACACACACACACACACACACACACACACACACACACACACACACCAGACTCCAACTCAGCTACCATGCATGTCTTTGGACTGTAGGAGGGAACTCGAGCTAAGCCAGGGATAAAACCCGGGATAAAACCCGGGATAAAACCCGGGGTAAAACCCGGGGTAAAACGCAGCCCCATCCAGATGGGCTCATACTGAACCCAGGACCCTCGTGCTGTGAGATGACAGTCAAGTCGAGTCAAGACAGTTTTATTTGTGTAGCCCAAGTGTCACAAATTACAAACTTGCCTCTTGGGGGTTTTGCAGCAACACAACATCCTGTCCTTAGACCCTCGCATCGGATAAGGAACGACTCCCTAAAAACCCTTTAACAGGGAGAACAGCTAGGAAGAAAGCTCAGGGAGAGCAACAGAGGAGGGGTCTCTCTCCCAAGACGGACAATGGATGTTGTGTTTGCACAATTTACACAATACAAGTCACCATGCCGCATAAGCAAGGACTAAAGGCATGAAAGTGGACACGTGCTTCCGGAGACGTCCTCACTGCCAACGCACAACAAAGTGAGGGACGGAAATTCAGCCTGAGGACAGTCTACCTGAAGATGTTCATACCCTCTTGTTCTCTCGGTTTTTAATGACCCCCCCACCCCCACCCCATCAATTCACGTTTTTAGTGGCTTTTCCCTCTTTTTCTTCTGTCCGTCATCAGAGACCCCCCCCCACCCTCCAACTAACCAGGCTTACAAACTGGTCCCTGTTAATCCACCAACCAGAAAACTCACTTTCCCCAACATGCAAATCCCCCAAAAGCCCCACAAAAACACACCTCACCTAAACATGCAGCGTAGCACACACACACACACACACACACACACACACACACACACACACACACACACACACACACACACACACACACACACACACACACACACACACACACACACACCAGTCTTTCGGTAAGAAGGAGGGGCTGTACAGTAGGAAGAAGGCCCCAATTCTCTCCTCCTCCGTTTCTCCTCCCCCCCTCCCCCCCTCCCCCAGTGGGGAGAGAGAGAGAGAGAGAGAGTGTGTGTGTAGGGGGGGGGGCAGGAGCAGCCAGCTGGGTTGTAGGAGTAATAAAGAAGGAGAATCAATAGGGCATGCAATGGAGCCAAGGTGCTGCCATTCATCACGCCGCCTCCCTGACTCCCATCATTCATCATGCTCAATGAGGCAGCAAATAGGAAAATGACTATTTGTATCAAACACATCTGCACTCATCCACCAAGGTATTTTATTCCCATTAACTTCCACAGTAAAATACGCGCGGGGTTGTTGTTTTGTTGTTGTTGTTGTTGTTGTTGTTGTTTTTTTGGTGATTGTGTGTTTGAGTGCGTGCGCGCGCGTGTCGTCTTTGTGTTGCGCGAGCGCTCCGTCTGCACACAACGCCGGCGAAGATGTTTCTCGGCTAAAGCACATATTTACGGCGGTGTCGCTTCTTTACAGATAAACATTTTTACGAGGGTCTGCTGAGCCTTCCACACACACCCCCTCCACCACCCCCACCCCCACCCACCCGTCTCCCTCCCTGCCCTCCTCTCACATCCACCCCCGTGATCATCTTTTATGTCCTGTCATCGTTGAGCTTTTGGTCTTATCTACGTCTTCATTTTGTGCCTTCGCTCTGAGACACACCTACCGCAAACGCGCGTGCCGCAAACGCGCGCGCACACACTCGCGCGCGCGCGCACGATGATTCCCGCAAACCCTCCCGCACCGAGGGTGGGTCTATCCAATCTGCCTCCGGGGTTTATGCTCTGGGGGTAAATCCTCGCGGCCTGGATTGTGTTATCCCCACAATGGCTTTATCGAGGCCTTTGCGCCGTAAATTGCCCGCGCAAGGTAAAGATGGAGGGGCGGCTCCGCGGCTAAAGGGTGAGTCGGATGCAAATGTGGGGGGCCATCATCATTATAGTGTAATACCCCATGAAATGGCGGGATCATTACAGTCTATGGCGGGATCATTATTGTCTACGAGCTTTATGAGGTTTCGGGGAATGGGAGAAGGGAGGGACTATATATTAAACCGCGCGCGCGTGCGGGAGTGTGTTAACGTGCACGTGTGTTCTCGCACAAGCACACGCGCGCGGTAGGCGTCTCTCTGTCGGCTCTGCGATACACCACCCCAACCTTTACATCCACGCGACGCTGTTTGTTTTGCTCCACTCCCCCGGTGGCAACCCCGTCACGTCCTTATCGGCCCACAGTTTTAATTGGACCCGTCAAATCCTAATTAAGGTGGATGATCCTCAAAACAAACACAGGCGCGACCGAATTGTCATTAAGACGAAATGATGCGATTTCGCCCCCCCCCTTCTTTTTTCATTTAAATTCACGTCATCCGAGGGCCGGCATGGCAACCTGCGGTGTGCTTTCACCGCTGCAACACAGCGCGCGGCTCTGGGTTTCTCCCGGCGCGCTGTCAGCAGATTTGGTGCCCGCGTCATCTTCTACGGCGCGTGATCCGGATCCTAAAATCCTGTCTTGGCTCATTTTGAGGAAATAGTTGAAACTCCACACCCGAGGAAATGGTCCTCCGTGGAGCAACTTGTGTCTGGAATGACGAATCAAAATGATTTGAAAAACCCCAGTTCGTGTCTGTTAACTAGATGGGCAGACCCCCATGTAGTCACCTGAGGACCCCGAGTCTCCTCCATGCCTCCTAGATACAGGCTAGGTTAACGGGGTGTACTTAAGGGTAGCTGGACTACAGACAACGTCATTTTCTAAATTCGTGAGGTCAAAATGTTATTGATTACAACGTTGGTCTGATTTTGAAAGGGGGGTCAAGGAGTCTTCCATAACCCCCCAAATATATATATATATACACATACATATATATATATATATATATATACATATATATATATATACATATATACGTATATACATATACATATATATTTACACACACACACACACACACACACACACACACACACACACACACACACACACACACACACATACATACATACATACATACATACATACATACATACATACATACATACATGGACAACCATGAAGGTTCAATAACTTGAAAAGCCTTTAAGTCCCTGGAAGCTTTATTCAAAGTCAAGATCCTCCCTTTGGGAATTCGTGCACAACTGTGAACATGATAACTTCGTCACGATTTTTAAAGAAACTTCCAAAAACCACCTTCTGTAACTTTGAGGAGAAAGACACAGTCCAGTCTGGAGGCATCTACTTGTTTGATGGATGAAATGCACTTTTTTTCCCCCCTAAATGTATTTCTAGTTTTTCCCCTTATCCCACCCGATTAACCCACTGGCATATGGCCGGAACTCTTGTCGACTAACTCCCCTGGCTCACGTTTCCACAGGAAGGAGATAGTTGTAACACCAGCTCCCTTCAAACTCGTGTCGGCTGCAGGCGCCCGGGTGGGCCACAGGGGTCGCTGGAGAACGACGAGTCCCCGAACACTACACCGATCTACACCCACTATCCCTCGGGTAAGGGTGGCCTAATAAAGGCCTGACCCCTTGGACGCTCTGGCCGTGACCGGTTACGGCGAGTCTGGGATACCAACCTCCCAGCCACGTGACGAGCGGCTGAAATACACGTCTGATGAAGCTTAGCTCAGATCACGACCCGAGTCGCGAAGAAAACGAGAATTCCGCTTCCGGCGTGGGAAGGTGGCGGCGCGAGTTTACGTTTACAGTGGCCTCACCCAGCACCGTCCATGCAGTGTCTCTGTCCGCGTCCGCGTCTTAGTTTGGTTTGCCCTCGTTTGATGGCTGGGAGAGCCTGGTCTGCTGCATCCGGTGGGCCCAGGGACCACGACCCCCTGCCTGGAATCTGCACCCGAGGAGGAAACACCGAGGGCGGTCTGACAGGACGAGGAAGCGGGGCAGGCTAAGCTAACTGCTAGCCCTACGGTCATGCTGGCTGGTGCTGGTTCTCTGGACACTGGAGTTTTTGGACTGTGTTGCACTGAGCGGACTGTGTTGTTAACTGTTGTGTTTGTTTATTTGTTTATTTATATATATATATTTTGGGGGGTGGGGGTTGTTCTCTCTGTTCTTGTATGTGTTTGGTGGTGTCATTTTTGGGGGAAATGTTTGATGTGTGTTTTTGTCGTTTGTGTCGCACTGCTGTGGGCTGCAGGACACGGAATTTGGTTTCTGTTGTGTGAAGAAACGACAAGAAGTTGCGCTGACTGCCTGGACAGCTCAGCTGAACATCCAACATAGAAAAACTTGCCGCAAGAGTGCGCAACACCTCAAACAGTCTCGTTGCGTGAACATTAGCCTCGGTTGTGGCTTATGCTTCCTGCAGGCTTCCATCATGTGGCGCTCGCTGACGTCACCCAGAGACACGCCGTGGATGTGATGACCGGTGCTGCAAAGGAAGCTCTGCCGAGGAGCCCTGACACGTCTCCGAGCTTGTACACCTCCAGTTTCCACCAGCTTTTGTGCCTGAGTGCTGAAAAACGAAACAGCAAACCAAAAGCTCGCAGTCTGGTCAGCAACAGTACACATGCACAGTGCAACAACAAAAGAATGTACTCCTCTATTGTCACAATGTGTGTGTCTGCATGGTGTGTGGTGTGTGTCTGTGTGAGAGTCTATAAACGGCCCAACTAGAGCACTTGGGGCCTTGATTCTTTCTGGAGGTTATTGGGGATGATCAGGGGCACCTATAAAAAATAGCAGAACATTAGAATTATGCATAATTAATTACGCATAAATATGCAAAATATGCATTTTTCTAAAAAAAAATGGCTAAAAACCACTTTTCTCGGCATTTCACATGATTCTGAGCGTCGTTGATTTTTTTCACCTGTATAAAAAAAAATTTCTGGGACTTGGAAATGTTTTGGCATTATGCAAAATATATGCATTTTTGCAAAAATGCACTTATGATCCTAATGTTTTTTTTGGAGGTGGTAGGTATTGTTCCAGAGAGGACCAGAAAAATAGCAGAAAATTAAAATAGTTATGCATAATTATGCATAATTATGCAAAATATGCATTTTCTAAAAAGGGCTAAAAACCACTTTTCTCGGCATTTCAGATGAATCTGAGCATTTGGGGGGGGAGGGAGTTGGGGTGGAGTGGAGTGGGGGGGGGTTAAGGGGCAGGGGGAAGGCGGTTAGCTGGCAGGATGAAGAGGAGGGAGATTTAGACGGGTGGAGAACCACACCGCTACATTGTAGCGGGGTTCTCCTAGTAAACAAACTATTTTTAATCTTCTGATAAGGCTGAATGACTGATGTCGGTAACTCCCTGGTGTAAGCGGAAGTTTATCTAAGACGTTTTGGGGGATTTGGGGCCTGACAAGCAACGCCTGCCAGGGTTTGTCACCTCAAGTTTCAAGTTCAAGTTCAGTTTGGACTTCATTGTCATGTACATATAAAAAGTACCATGTACCTCCAAATGCAATGGGACGCGCGTGCCCTGGCCTCTCCCAAACCTTAAAAATATACATATGAGGAAATAATGAATAGATAAGAAATCAGAAGTCCCACACAACAATAAACCACTGGGGGCGCCCGCTGTTGATTCTTCTGGCTGCCTGGGGTAAAAACCTGTCTTCGAGGTGGCTGGTCTGAGGTCTGGTGCTCTGTAAGCGTGGTCCTGGGTGAAGGAGGAGAGCAGACCATGTGCTGGGTGGCTGGTGTCCTCCATCATGCTTAGGTTCTTCCTTCTGCAGCGGGTGGTGTAACGCCCAGTTTATACTCCAAATGTCGGCTAGCAGACAGACGTCTCCCGACAATCTTGACGTCGTGAGAGACACTTCTTGTGTCTCCCAGGGCCGTTGGAGCATAAATGGGGCCCCTAAGTGTCCTGAAGCTGTGAGCGTGCCCTTCTGGTGGTGTTTGAAGCCGTTTCTACTACCCTTCTCAGGTGTTAGTGGTCCTGTTCAGCCGGGTTGCCAAACCACACCAGTGGGCTCCCGGTAAGGATGCTCTCTATGGTGGTCTGATTTGGTTTTTGTGGACGTTGTGAGTTTTTTAAGTCTCTGTCCTCCCTTCTCGACGACGCAGCTGGTGTTGAGAGACCAGGAGGGGCAGTCTGACATCTGAATGCCTAAGAAAAATCTCCAAGTTTTTCACAACTTCAAGTGCACCGTTGACGTAAACTGGAGTCTGAACCGTTTTGGACTTCCTAAAATCAACAATTATCCCCTTTGTTTTCTCCACATTTAGAGGGAGGTTGTCATCTCGACACCATATGGACAGGTCCCTAAACCTCTTCCTATAGACATCTTCATTGTTGTCAGTTATCAGTGCAACTACTGTGCTGTCATCTCTGAATTTCACTACACCCGCCTTCAGGGCTCCGTGTGTGTGTGTGTGGGGGGGGGCGGGGGGGAGTATGT